>NC_084551.2:45335000-45350000 GCF_033978685.3 Nerophis lumbriciformis
TGTAGTATCGGCTAGAAACTGAGAAGATGATCTGAGTGTGTTTTATTGTTTTATTGGAGAGTTGCAGAAGAGGCGACGGAGAAGAGTGTGTGTGTGTGTGTGTGTGTGTCTGTGGGTGGGGGGTGTTTACTAACAAACATCGTGGCGTAGCCAGAAGCCAAATTTCTTAACATGGAGATATTCTCACTACTTTTCTTTTGTCGACCACAAAGAAAACATTTTAGTTAAATGTAAGTTGTGTCTTGGATGAAAGATCCCATCTACTGCCCAAAACAGCAATTCAAATCTGCTGAAACAGCTACAAAAGCAACATGCTTCGACGAAGCTAGTAAAGAGAGACACACTTCACCTCCTAAGCAACAGTGGCTGGATTTTAATGAGGCACTGCTAGCCAGGACAACATTGATAGAGCCATTGCAGCATGTGTTCTAGAAGACATGCAGGCTATTTCTACAGTGGAGTCACCCGATTTCAGGCAGCTAATTAGCATGATACCGGTGTCAAACAGTAAATGGCACGGAAAACATTTTCCACGTACCTGGACACAGTGGACAGTGAGTACATAAAAATGGAAAGCGAGCTAAAGAAAACTCTCCAAACTGCCTCTGCTCATCATTCAGCACTGAAGGTACACACACTCTGTCAATTATCTTATATACTCTTTCATTCTAGACCTCTAGAGTGTTTGATTATCACATCACTCTAAATGTATAGACTATAAAGTTCACAAACAGGCCAATCTTTCCTTATCTCTAAACTAAAGCTGGGGAAATGTGTAGAGTGTTCTGGGCTTCAGACATGATTTTATTTCAGACTTCCTTGAGAGAAAAAAACGCCTGGTTAGGCTTTGTATGTAGTGTGTGCCTTTCTTGGTTTACAGCTATGTTGTTATTATGCTGTTTGTTACTTATGTATGTTATGTTGCAGCTATTTAAAATAGTTTTGTCAATTTGTTCTGGCCTTAAACAAATTGGCCCTTTGAAACATATCTTTGTCTTTGTGTGTTGTATGTAGACCACACTGCTTAGCAGAGTTCAGTGATTCAAATGCATGGCAAGTTGATCAACAGATTGTATTATTCTCCAGTGCAATAACAGTACTGAAATGAAGGCTAAAAAGGCATTAAAGGGGGCCTTAAAAATATATATATATATATATATAAGTAACTAAATAGTTACTTTTCACAGTAACGCATTACTTTTTGGTGTAAGTAACTGAGTTAGTAACTGAGTTACTTTTTAAATAAAGTAACTAGCAACTAACTAGTTACTGGTTTTCAGTAATCAACCCAACACTGATAATAGCTAACGTTAGTAGCTACATTTCCAAAAGAGCGGGATATAATGCTTACAAAACTTTTGGAAGTTAAAGGGGAACCGGGCTTTTTTTATTTTGCTTAAGACAAAAAAACATGTTTTTTTTTTAATGCATTTTAAATTGTTAGATGCGGCCTTAGTACAACAGCAGGTCAATTTAAAGACCCTCATCTCTATATTTGAATCAGACCCGATGTTTGTATAATAGTTTAAATCGACTAATAGTTTGGCATTGCTTGTGTTGTAAATCCAGTTTGTTCCATAGTTTTACTCCGCATACAGACACAAAAACGTGTACGCGTGGTTTGAGCTCTCGGCAATGAGAAATATCCAAAGCCTCTCAAGTTATGAGCCTGCACCCGTCTTATGAAAAAACGTTGTAGATTAGGCGGCGATAATTTGTTAAATGCTTTATATAAGATTATTGATGTATTATATTTAACAAGATCATCACATTTGAGCAACTTTGATTGCATAAACAGATTATGAGTATGTTCTAAAAAAACAACGTTGTGAATGATCCATACTGCTCTTTTCTGTAATATGATCAGAGGATTAATTGTGTTACTTCAACACAATATGTAAGGTATGGAAGTACCAAGGTGCAGTATAGAGTACGGAGTGCATTTTCATTGAGGTATAGTTTTTCTTTGTTTATAATTGAGAGGCTTTTGGAGATTTTTGTTTTAATGTGTCTGACATGAGGTTTCCATGATAGTTTACTATCATGGAACTATCCATGATAGTTTACTCCAGCTACTCCCAAAAATGTATTCTCATTTACGATTTCAATTTGGGTACCATCAATACTTATTTTCTGTTCAGACGTTATGTTGCGATTTCCAAACATCACTATCTTAGTTTTATTTATATTTAAGGATAATTTATTTGTGTCCATCCATTTTTTTTTACTATGTTTAGTTCTGTGTTTACTGTATCTATCTATCTATCATTATAGTCATCACTACTGTAGAATATAATTGTGTCGTCTGCAAATAGTTAAAAATGTCAGTGCTTTGGATGTATTAAACATCATTAATGTACACATTAAACCGTTTTTGCCCCAGCACGGACCTTTGGGGGACACCACAAGCTGATAAATATTGACCCATTTTTACAAATTGTACCATCGATCCATTTTCTACCGCTTGTCCCTTTCGGGGTCGCGGAGGGTGCTGTAGCCTATCTCAGCTGCATTCATGCGGAAGGCGGGGTACACCCTGGACAAGTCGCCACCTCATCACAGGGCCAACCCAGATAGACAGACAACATTCACACTCACATTCACACACTAGGGCCAATTTAATGTTGCAACTTATCCCCAGGTGCATGTCTTTGGAGGTGGGAGGAAGCCACGCAGTCACGGGGAGAACATGCAAACTCCACACAGAAAGATCCCGAGCCCGGGATTGAACTCAGGACCTTCGTGTTGTGAGGCACATGCACTAACTCCTGTCCACCGTGCTGCCCTCCACAAATTGGACCCTCCCTGTTAAATAACTTTTTAACCAGTCTCCAGCCAGCCCTCTAATTCCATAACTTTCCATCTTATCTCGTAGAATTGAATGATTAATGGTATCAAAGGCTTTTTTTTTAGTACCCGGAAGTCATGTTTCAGGGTGTCTTCGCGCCTTTCTGGTGTCACGTGTGCCCTCGTCCTGGTTTGAGCCTCCAACAAGCATACTTGCCAACCCTCCCGATTTTCCCGGGAGACTCCCGAATTTCAGTGCCCCTCCTGAAAATCTCCCGGGGCAACCATTCTCCCGAATTTCTCCCGATTTCCACCCGGACAACAATATTGGGGGCGTGCCTTAAAGGCACTGCCTTTAGCGTCCTCTCTCACCTGAAAAGGAGACTATTATATATGTCTCCGTTATCCATAGGTTTATCTATAACCGATAAAGTAGGCAGGCACGGAGCTATTTCTCAGCGTGTGTTTATTCTAGCCGGCACGTTAATACACTGATACACAACATCCGGATTCCCATCATGCATTGCTTCAAAACCACAGCAAGTAGTCATGTCCAAAAACATAACAGAGACGAAGCAGAAGAACGAAGAAGAGACATGGCGACGACGAGTAAGAAGAATGTGGTCCTTATGGCTTCATCTGGCCAGGATCTTCAGCTCTCACTGGATCGGTTCGCAGCTGAGTGTGAAGCGACTGGGATGAGAATCAGTACCTCCAAGTCCAAATCCATGGTCCTCGCCCGGAAAAGGGTGGAGTGCCATCTTCGGGTTGCGGAAGAGACCCTGCCCCAAGTGGAAGAGTTAAAGTACCTCGGAGTCTTGTTCACGAGTGAGGGAAGAGTGGATCGTGAGATCGACAGGCGGATCGGTGCGGCGTCTTCAGTAATGCGGACGCTGTATCGATCCGTTGTGGTGAAGAAGGAGCTGAGCCGGAAGGCAAAGCTCTCGATTTACCGGTCGATCTACGTTCCCATCCTCACCTATGGTCATGAGCTTTGGGTTATGACCGAAAGGACAAGATCACGGGTACAAGCGGCCGAAATGAGTTTCCTCCGCCGGGTGGCGGGGCTCTCCCTTAGAGATAGGGTGAGAAGCTCTGCCATCCGGGGGGAGCTCAAAGTAAAGCCGCTGCTCCTACACATCGAGAGGAGCCAGATGAGGTGGTTCGGGCATCTGGTCAGGATGCCACCCGAACGCCTCCCTAGGGAGGTGTTTAGGGCACGTCTGACTGGTAGGAGGCCACGGGGAAGACCCAGGACACGTTGGGAAGACTATGTCTGCCGGCTGGCCTGGGAACGCCTCGGGATCCCCCGGGAAGAGCTGGACGAAGTGGCTGGGGAGAGGGAAGTCTGGGCTTCCCTGCTTAGGCTGCTGCCCCCGCGACCCGACCTCGGATAAGCGGAAGAAAATGGATGGATGGATGGATGGAGTAAGAAGAAGAAGTACGCTTGCAAGTTCCAAAATGATTGAAAAAAATGATTTCAGTTCATCCAGGACAGCTCGAAGGGGAAGGGGTATGCTGCCTGCAAATTTTGTAGATCAGACTTTTCCATTGAACACGGTGGCCGAACGGATATACTCATTCATGAACGGATTATCCATCCATCCATTTTCTACCGCTTATTCCCTTTGGGGTTTATATGTATATGTATATATATATATATATATATATATATATATATATATATATATATATATCAGGGCTGTGAATCTTTGGGTGTCCCACGATTCGATTCAATATCGATTCTTGGGGTCACGATTCGATTCAAAATCGATTTTTTTTTCCAATTCAACACGATTCTCGATTCAAAAACTATTTTTTTCCCGATTCAAAACGATTCTCTATTCATTCAATACATAGGATTTCAGCAGGATGTATCCCAGTCTGCTGACATGCAAGCAGAGTAGTAGATTTTTGTAAAAAGCTTTTATAATTGAAAAGAACAATGTTTGATCAAGTGATTGCAATAATGTAAATTTGTTTTAACTATTAAATGAACCAAAAATATGACTTATTTTATCTTTGTGAAAATATTGGACACAGTGTGTTGTCAAGCTTATGAGATGCGATGCAAGTGTAAGCCACTGTGACACAATTGTTAATTTTTTTTTATTTTATAAATGTCTAATGATAATGTCAATGAGGGATTTTTAATCACTGCTATGTTTTAATTGTAACTAATATTGATACTGTTGTTGATAATCATTTTTGTTTCACTACTTTTGGTTTGTTCTGTGTCGTGTTTGTGTCTCCTCTCAATTGCTCTGTTTATTGCAGTTCTGAGTGTTGCTGGTTCGGGTTTGGTTTTGGAATTGGATTGCATTGTTATGGTATTGCTGGGTATTGTTTTGTTGGATTGATTAATTTAAAAAAAATAAAAATTTAAAAATTCAAATTTGTTTTAAATTAAAACAAAATAAAAATCGATTTTAAAAAAATGAGAATCGATTATTAATCGCACAACGTGAGAATCGCGATTCGAATTCGAATCGATTTTTTCCCACACCCCTAATATATATATAAGAAATACAAATATATACACACACCCTCCCCCCAACCTCAACCACGCCCCCATCTCCCGAATTCGGAGGTCTCAATGTTGGCAACAACAAGTCACCACAAAAATGTGTTTCTGTCAGAACCGAAGAGCTCACATTTCAAAAATTGTAACTGCGGACATAAACTTGAGCTAACTTACGTCAAATCACGTGTCCACAAAAGTTAGCGGACACGCTGCTTTCAACAACCCGCTGGAGGACGTCGACAGTCGGGAGGAGGAGGAGTCGGAGTTGGGGACACCTTTCCTCAGGAGGCCAAGCGAGCAGAGGGGAGAGCAGCCGCGCTCTGGTGCTCCGGGTAAAAACGGCAAGTAGTCCCTTTTCATATTTCCGAACGATTTCGTCGTGGAATTTTGTCCTTTAGCCGCTTGACGAGCATCGGACGAGGTGTCACCGAGCACCGCTCGCCCACTTTTTGGTTATTTTGTTAACAATTTGCCTGGCGCGTGCAGGTGCGCGATGGAGGCGTCACGTGACCAGCAGGTGCCCCTCAGTCATGGCGAGGTGAGTGTGCATCGCTGTCACTTCACAGCCTAAAGCCGCGTGTTATTAATGGCCGGGTGAAAGCTGCATTCATTTACGCATTTGTCGCCGAAACAGGACTAACTGATTCTCTTTTTGTTCGCAGAAGAGTCCTGTTAGAAGTAGGAGCTGCGAGAGGCCATCAAAGGACAGAAAGAGAAAGTTGATTAGGTCCGACCTCGCTGTGGACACTGAAGGTAATTTCACGACTGCTGAACCTTAAGCTAGAATGCAAATTTTTTTTAATTTTTTTTTTTTTGTGGATATTTTTTTTAATTTTTTTTTATTTAATTTTTGTCCTATACAGCTTCTCAGGCAAATCATATTATTGATGGAGATGCCCATATCGGCTGTGCAATTTTCAGTTTATTTCGAACATGCATACGATACAATGTAATTAGAGATGTCCGATAATATCGGCCTGCCGATATTTATCGATTATCGATAAATGCGCTAAAATTTTATATCGGAAATTATCGGTATCGTTTTTTTTATTATCGGTATCGTTTTTTTGTTTTGTTTTTTTGTTTTTTTTTTGTTTTTGTTAAATCAACATAAAAAACACAAGATACACTTACAAGATACACTTTGCACCAACCCAAAAAACCTTCCTCCCCCATGTACACTCATTCACACTCATTCACACAAAAGGGTTGTTTCTTTCTGTTATTAATATTCTGGTTCCCACATTATATGTCAATATATATCAATACAGTCTGCAAGGGAAACAATCCGTAAGCACACATTATTGTGCGTGCTGCTGGTCCACTAATAGTACTAGCCTTTAACAGTTAATTTTACTAATTTTCATGAATTACTAGTTTCAATGTAACTGTTTTTATATTGTTTTACTTTCTTTTTGATTCAAGAAAATGTTTTTAAGTTATTTATCTTATTTTATTTTATAAAAAAATTTTAAAAGTACCTTATCTTCACCATACCTGGTTGTCCAAATTAGGCATAATAATGTGTTAATTCCATGACTGTATATATCGGTTGATATTGGTATCGGTTGATATCGGTATCGGTAATTAAAGAGTTGGACAATATCGGATATCAGCAAAAAGCCATTATCGGACATCCCTAAATGTAATGCATCACACAATTCCAATTTACTTTCCAAAAGAGAAGTGTGGGTTACTTTTCTTGTTGCCTTATTTGTATTTCCATCCATCCATCCATCTTCTTCCGCTTATCCGAGGTCGGGTCGCGGGGGCAGCAGCCTAAGCAGGGAAGCCCAGACTTCCCTCTCCCCAGCCACTTCGTCCAGCTCTTCCCGGGGGATCCCGAGGCGTTCCCAGGCCAGCCGGGAGACATAGTCTTCCCAACGTGTCCTGGGTCTGCCCCGTGGCCTCCTACCGGTCGTACGTGCCCGAAACATCTCCCTGTATTTGACTTTATTAAATGTATTTATTGTATTATTTGGTGCAACCGGGCCAGAGCAGGAGGGCATAGAAAGATGTAAAAAATGAAAGACAGAGGGGGACATTGTGGGGACATGAGGGGGATAAGACAACAACAACAGCAATATAACAACATCAGCAAATAGGATACAGTATGTACAAATATGATGGTAAAAGTGATAGCAAAGAAGCAGTTAGTGAAATAAATAATAATACAGAAATGACAATGAACATTATTACACTACAAATGGAGCAATACAAATACCAATAGAAATAGCACTATTGATAATGAATAATAACAATAATTACCTCTATTATCAACAATATAATACAATAGCTTAACCTATTGTTACTATAACAATCTACAAGGTTAATATAGTCTGCTTCTCTTTCTTCCCCTCCATTTATCTGCTTTCTTTTGTAAGTTATCATTACATACAGTATATGTATTTTTGTGGATGTTAACTACAGCGTCTCTGTGCTCTGTGATCATGCACCAAGTCACATGTACAAATATGCCACACAGTCCAGGTCCAATTTAGGTACTTTGGAGAGCAGGACCTTGACTTGTGTTCCACCAAATCTAGTAAGGAAAGCATATGCTAGCTCCAGACCCGTGGGTATTCTTAAAAACATTCAACTTTCGACCACGCACAAACCATATTTCAGCCTTAAATCAATGCAAGGGTCGGCTTGTCATATTTGAAAAATACATTTCTTGTTGAGTTTCTTTTGTATGCCATCTTAACATGAGAGTATTGAGTTTTGTTAACTTTTTATTTCGTGCAGCTTTGTGATGATGTTTCAAGTCAGATGTACAAATATTTGTATGAGGCAAAAAAGCCTTGCTAGTGTATGGTCTTTCATCCATATACAAACTCAATTTCAACCTTAATTCTGTGCAAGGGTAGAATTTTCATACTTGGAAAAAAACATTTCTTGTTTATATTCTTTTGCATGATTCTATATCAACTTTTTAGCTGTTAAAAAAAAAAAAGAAATGAATAGCGGATTCACATTTTAAAAAAATGTTCACTGTTAAATAGCAAATATGTCGCCTTACTGTCAGTGCATTTTTAAAACAAAATGTGGTAGCTGGAGCTAAAACCTCTAATTCAGTGATTCTCGAACTGTGGTGCGCCAAAGAATCGCTTAATTAAAAATTCAAACACAGTGTCACTGTTCAAACTGTGTGATATACTGTACTTGTTAAATAAAACATCTGCCTTGTTTTTAATGAGTATTTAGGCCTACTACGCTACTGTATTGTAATGTTGATCATTACGGTGGTACTTGAAGAGCTAAGTCTTTTTTTAGGTGGTAGTTGGTGACAAAATGTAAAACCACTGCTCTGAACCCAACATAATACAATCTAAAATTTGACCAAAATGCATCTCTAGTCATGCCGAATTTAAAACTTCAATCTGACCTTGGCATATCTCTGCGTGCATTTTCCTTTTTTAGGCAATGTTTTGTTACAATTGAGGGTAAGACTGTGTTTCATTCTTTTTACTTCTAAACGTTAACAGTTGTTGACTTCTTTTTACACTTGTATGACAGTTCAGGAAGTGAAAATACATAATAGACATATGAACAGTAAAGAAGGGCGCCATGGTGGCCACAGTTTGACCCTGCAACGGATTATTTTCATTATAACTTTTTGAAATCCAAACAAATTGTTCAACCAGCGCCCTGGAACAGCTTGTGTTGGGCCTCACTGTCTTGTCCGCATGTGGACCTGACCCAAAAATATGACCCTGCTTTGGTTCTCTTCTTCAGAGCTCATCCAGGACCTGATTGGCCTGCAAGAGACATGGCTGGCAGAAGGTGAGTGTCTCACATGGGTCAGGGTACAAATGGCCGTGTGGCAGTGGTGGTACAGTAGTAGTAGCAGTTGGGGGGTGGGCTTTTTAAGAGCGGCGTTCCATGCTTGACATGGCAGTCCAATTAAAAGGCGGCGTGGAAGAGGCACCTGGTGTGTGGTGCATACATTAGAGGCTGCCAGCGAGAGCAAGGGGCTCTTGAGGGAGACCGAGGAGGTTCTAGCTGGGAGTGTCATCACAAATTACCAGCGCAACACTCTCCGCCGCTCACTGTCTCCTCGGCTTTTGGCGGGAGCTAACGTGCCGCACACCACCCAGCGTTCTCTCTCTCTCTCTCTTACCCCTCTGCTTCCTCCTCTCCATCATCTCCAGCTGCACCACCACCTTGTCGTCTTCAATTTCGCCTCCTTGCCTGCACAAAAAGAATGGATCTATCATCTTTTTCCTGACAGACTCACTTACCTCGCCTACTTTCCTGCATAAAAGAAAACAAAACTTTTTTTTTTTGGTGCCTGAAAGTTTTTTTTTTTCTTATCTTTTTCCGTGCTTTTTAAATGTTTTTCCTCCCATGGCAAGACAGGCTCACTGTGCTCTAACAGATCCGGGATGCTTCAGGATTTAAGTGCCGGTGTCCTCTTTCCTCCATGTCTGCAGCACCCAACTTTTGGTTAGTGGACAATGTTCCTTTTCTTCTTTTTACTCGCTTTTTCGTCTTCATTTGCTCTTTGGTTTTTTTGTTGTTGTCTTTTAAGTGCATGTGTTCAGACTTGAACCGCCGACTTCACTAAGATGTATTCTCGATAGTATTTAGTATTTAAGTTGCATTCAAATTGAAACCAGAAATGATGACAATGTGAAAATATATGATTTTGAAAAATGTTAAAAGATTGTTCATAAAATACAGTTTTTTTGTTTTTTTTTAAGATTTACCGGTAGATTTTTGATAACAAGGTGCGGTTTGCTCTAATAATTAAATGATTTAAAAAAAAATTATCACAACTGAACTGTTAAAATTGATTCAGTAAACAAACACCTGCTTGACTGAGAATTTTCGCAGTCAGATTTCTAATATTGTATGTGGTGACTAAAAAATGTAACTTAAAAAAAACAAAAAACAAAACTAACAGAACAGGTGAGCCTACCTCCTCAAAGACATGTCCGCTCAGGTAGTGGAGCGATCGCTCTTATTCTAAAGTTGTACTGTCAAGTGCGCCATAAATTTTAAACAACTCTAATGTGTCAGTTCTTTTTGTTAAAAAAAGAAATAAAATGAAGAAGACATCTAAAAGGAGACGAAAAAAGGATTTTAATATTTCAGCATTCAGAGAGGCTCAAGACGATGGTTCGGAAGCCCGTCATGGATCACCGTGACGACCGCATTCACTTCTTAACACACCACTTCCGTCCTGTCCTGTTCAGACCAGATAAGATTTATTAGTTCAGGTAATTGGGGGGAAGAGAAAAGGAATGGCGAGAATGAATTTCCGAGCAAAGTTGAGGGAACTTTGTCAGCTGTCATGCACCCCCCTACACACACACACACACACACACACACACACACACACACACACACACACACACACACACACACACACACACACACACCACTCTGTTAGCTCCCAATCACCTTGCACCCCCACCCTAACTTATCCTCATTCAAGTTCTTTCTCCTTGACACTTGTCAACCATTGGTGTTTACGGCAAAACACAGCACTTCTTATAGAACGAATCAACAACAAAATGTCAACTGTGGTCACCTTACCTGTTTTTTTTTTCCAATTAATCAAATAATTAATCAGTGTGTATGAATGGCGGCAACGTTCCAAACCTGCACTTCTCCACGGGATGTTTTTTTTTTCTCTGCCAGGACCAACTGTTCCATTCACAGACTGAAGCCGGTGACTCATTTGTGCTCTACTTCCTCTTGTTTCTATTTTTTTTCCATTTTGTTCTTGCCGTCCTGTGTCCATTTCTCACCCAGATCCTCACATTAGTGTGTGGGGGGGGGGGGGGGGGGGGGCGGCGGCTTGAAGCCGCTGCTGAGCTCCAAAATGTTTCTTGTAAACATGCTTGAATATTTATGTGGCATTTTAAAGGTTTAGAAGTGTAAAGTCTGTTTACAGACACCTTTTGAAACATGAAACTTGTGTTTTTCCCTTAATTTCTACCCCTTCTGCAATTTGAAAATGTATGTTTGTCTCTTTAGATACATTGATATGTCCAATAGTTTAAAGGCTGTATTCCTAAAATACACTATATGACTGCCCCTGTACTTTGCTGTAAAAGCTGGAAAATGTTTGATATCGCAGTTAAAGTGGCTATAAAATCGTTTGTATTAAATTGGATTCATGTTTTTTTTTTTAATTGTATTTTCTATTACTAGTGTTTTTTACCACTAACTTGCACACTTATTATTATTTACATTTTTATTTTTTGTCTGTACATTTTTCTAACAATTTTTCCTTACATTTTTAATCAGAAATATTTGTATTTAATTATATTAGTTTTTTTATTTATATTTTTTATAACTAGTGTATTTTGAAAGTGTAGTTTACCACTAAATTACAATTTTTTTTATTATTATGATTTATATTTTTAACTTTGGCTGTATGGGTTACATTTTTTTAACAATTTTTTCTTACATTTTAAAAAGTATTTGTGTATTTAGCTGTCGTTGGTTGAACTGTATTTACAAGATAATTGTGATCACTTTATGTCACAATTGCTGAAGTGAATTGTGCTGTCGGTCATATGACATGTTGCTGTAGCGCTAAGAGACATCAGCTGTTGATTGGTTACTCTCAATTCACACCCAATCCTTTGTTGAAAGGAAAACTGTCAAAAAAAATTGAGAAAAATAATTGTTTTTTCAAATGAAAGGCAAAGTAGTCATGTTGAGACGCGCTCGCGGTGTCGCAACGATAATGAGGCTGTACCTCGCCGCGCGTATATAAATAGATGTGCTAATGGACGCTTTTAAAGCGCCTCTCCTTTAACCCATCGGCGTTTGGCCGGATTGTGGGTCGAACATTTTGGGTGAGGTTTGGAAGACGAGAGCCAAAGCGGCAGGTGTACAGGTGGATCCATCAGTAGGGAGGAAGCCAATTAGATGCTGCTAACGATGGGAGGCTGACCGCTGGCAGACGCCGACAGGAAGTGGGATTACCAGCTACAGGGTCACCGAAACATGTCCAATGAAAAGCATGTATCTCCCAACTGTATTTTTACCTCAATAACAAAGACACGTCTTTTGCATTGAAGCTTTCAATTTGAATATCAAAAACCTTGTTTTACTCAGGTCACTTCTTTAGGTACACAATCTAATATGATCCAATACAAGTGTCTTCTCTTCATACCTAATAATACTCTTTTTGCCAGTATTTATTTTGCTTGTGTATTGCGGTGATGTACAATTTGTACTGTCACACTTGATGTTTTGTGTATCTCATATTTAGAGGGTCAAAATATTAGAAAGAGCTATTGTACACCAATGCAAACTATAACCATAAACATGGTTAAATGATAAAAACGGGGCATTGTTATGTTTGTAAAGACATCATTTTTAATTTAGCTATTGGATCTATTACGTTGTCTTATTTGTCCCAACAAGGAGGTTTTTCTACATAGTTTCCCCAAATAAATCAATTTTAAAACATGTTGTAATTGACTCATGCTAAATTTATTCAGAGGTAATTATGCGACACAAAAACGGTTAATACATTTTTGTGTCTGTATCGAAATACTCCTAATTATTTTTTCACACTCGTGTAGAGAAGCCGTTTTGGGCCCTCCAACATGGCAGAGGTTGTGTGTTCAAGTAGAGGAAGGTCTTGGTAACATCTCGTCTGTCTCCTTTGTGTTTGCAGCTCAGGTTCCCGACAATGACGAGCAGTTTGTCCCAGACTTCCAGACTGAAAACTGTGAGTAACCACCGTCCGTGTGTGTGTGTGTGTCTCTTTCACACTGTGGAGTGTGTTATTATTTGCATAGGCAGGAATATTGTTTTTAGAGGATATTTTTAACATTAGGAGGGCCAGGCTGAGTGTCATGTGATTTAGGGGGGACAAGGGGGGTGGGTTGTTTTGAAATTTTCTCCAGAATAGAAATGTTCTCATCTTGCGAGACCCCCCCTCGACCTTTTCCTCAGTGCTCTTTGTGCGCACCTTCCAAGTGTGGCTGCATTTTCTACATCAGGACTTTGTAAATCCAATCTTTTGGCCCCTCGCCATCGTTAGTGGATGTTTTACACAATGAAAGCACAACAAGGAAAAACAAGCAATGTTTCTAAGAATACTCTGGAAGAAAATTGTAGTTGACACCAGCCCCGCGCTTTCCCAGCCAGCCTTCACCTGGTTGGCCAGAAATGGAGGGAGGCGAGCTCCCAGCGGGCCTGCTGAAACTAAACATACGCCACCAAAACGCCCAACGCTTTTTCTCGATGTACTCGAACCCCACCTTTAACCCGCAGGGAAAGTCGGACATCAGCGTAAGAAATTTGAGACATCACATTTATGTTCAAGCAGGATCCTTTTTGCGCTTCAAAAAACACAGAGGGTGGTCTTTGCTTTACTTCTATTTTTTTTCCCTCCTGCAACTTAAAATGACACATCAAGAAGTTCACGCTGATTATACTTCATCCTTTTTAAAACTGCTTTTAACATTGATGACCCCTGCCTTTTAAAGGCTTCAGTTTGATGTTTATTTTTGATACCAAGGAGATTAACATGGCTGCCCTGATTGATTGATTGATTGACGGAGAAAGCGCCAATAAAAGCATATTAAAGCCATCACACTTCATTTAGATCAGAGGTGGAGAACCATTCACCAGCGCATTTGATCCAGCTCACCGTACTATTCTGAAGACAAATAGTAGGCAAGGGAGATATAGCCTTAAAATAAATGCTTATGATTTTTTTTTCACAAAAAATTTGATTTACAATTTTTTCAGATTTTTGTTTCCCTACATCTTAAAGAAACAAAATAAACGCAAATGATCGATAATTCAAAACAAGTTCCGTTTCATTTAGTCAAAAATGAGTAGTTTGAAAGGAGACAAACATTGCCACAATTTACAGGGATACATCACACTGCACCTTACTCTTGGCAAATTGACAATGTTTATTAAGTTGTTGTTTTTAGAAGAAATATAAATTATACTTTGTATAAACTAATTGTCAAAACCTAAAATAAGAGCCTGCTCTGGTAGGCAAAACCTCCTATCTTGAATAATATGCTTCGATCAACAAACATGTAACATTGTACTTTTTTATGCATATAAATAAACTCCTATTGAGATAATTTAAGTGCAAACCTAAATCTTCTGTTTTGAATTAAATACTTCTGTAAACAAAAATGTAGCATTGTATGCAATTAAATCATATACTTCAACTTTGAGAGGGCTGTGTAAATAAATGATAAATGGGTTATACTTGTATAGCGCTTTTCTACCTTCAAGGTACTCAAAGCGCTTTGACAGTATTTCCACATTCACCCATTCTCACACACACATTCACACACTGATGGCGGGAGCTGCCATGCAAGGCGCTAACCAGCAGCCATCAGGAGCAAGGGGTGAAGTGTCATGCCCAAGGACACAACGGACGTGACTAGGATGGTAGAAGGTGGGGATTGAACTCCAGTAACCAGCAACCCTTCGATTGCTGGCACGGCCACTCTACCAACTTCGTAGCTTCAGTAAGTAGATAAAAACAGGCTTTTTCACTTCTTGGTCACCACATCTTTAGCGAGGTGCTGAGCGACCATTTCAGTTATCGTCCTCAATTGTGCTCCTTTCTTAAGGTACCTTAAGGGGAAGTGCCCTTTTTTTGGAATTTTGCCTATCGTTCACAATCATTATAAAAGACTTGACGATGGATGTTGGTTGTTTTTTGCATTCTAAATATTAAA
>NC_084551.2:45355000-45387500 GCF_033978685.3 Nerophis lumbriciformis
TTGCTTTGGTCAACTGTTAAGGCAATCACGTCTTTAAGGGTCAAATCATAAAGCCAAAAATTGTGGAAATCTAGCCAATAGTGCCTATTTAGCTTTTTTTTAGCTAGCACGAATTCCAATGTTGACAGTTAAATTTTTGATAAAAAATGATTTGAATCCAGACTAAGTTCTAAGGATCTATTAAACTGTTTATTAAAAGACCTGATTCCCATTCGGAAAATAAAAAGATAGTAATTCCTATTTGCTTTTTTAGTTTTATTAGAATAGATTATAGCTGCAAAATCTCTTGAAGGAAATATTAAGAATCCTCAGTTGTTTTAAGTTTTACTAAACCAACAAAGGTCATACTTTGCTGAGGTGACTTGGCAGCCGTCTTCAATGTCATCCTGGCGTCGAAGCAGCATGGCGACTGCTTGGAAGCCGTCGTGTCCTCCAGCTGAAGGAGGAGAAGAAGGTTCTTTTGTCTCCAGCTCCACCACAGATGCTTACCATTAGCATAACTTAGCAGGGAACGACAGAGTAGAGGAGGTGTAAAATGAGGCCATACGTTCCTCGCAGATCTTCCGCCGCCATCATTTAACAGTAAAGGCGAGCACCTACAGTAGGTGAAAATGGAAGGGGAGCTTTTCCACCGTTGCCAAAAGACCTGGGTTTCTTTTAATTATTTTTTTTTCTTAAATGAATAGGCTGGAGAAGTATCTGCCAAATTGAGTGAAGGTTATCCTAAAAAGACCCCATTTGTACTTCTCAAATGCACAAATTGTCAGAATCAATCTCATTTTTAAGTGGGATTTTAGTATCCAAAAATACAAAAGTACTTTGTTCTAATAAATCTATACAACAATGACTTAGAATGTGTACACACAAATCTAAAGGACAGATAATTGGGGGTAATATTAGGAGAAGATGGACTAAATAGTGTATGTATGTGTGTTACAGGCGGCATTAGCATTTCAAATAGAGCTGCTAATTGTTTTAACTGCTTCTTTTAAAAGGCTCCAGCTTCTTAATCAATGAGCAGATAACGAGCGCAATCACACTGTGACATTCTGGACTAAATAGGAAGTGTCGAGTGTTCTAGTCTAGCTATTGATTAACGTACGTTGGCGCCCCGCAGCCAAAAATCTATTGTGACATTTCCATGTCTTCTGCGGCAGGAACATGTGACGTCGTCGTTCAATGACGGAAATACTGTAAATATCTCTATTGACATTACTTATACATGCTCACATGTACATTGAATAAGCTTGGTATTGATTAAGTGATCAATGGAGAGAAGACGTCAAAGTGCAAAGTTGTCTGCAAGGAAACAAGTCTCGATGTTAGGTACCCCTGCACATCCTACACAAACAATAATACAAGAGCTATCTCTATAAGCCACAAAGAAACAATGTGTCTATTATTGCTTCTGCCTAGCATGTGTTCCTCATGTACAGTACCAATCTCCAGTTTGAAGACGCTTTCATATCCTATTGAATGAAAAGGTATATCCAAACTGTTGACTGGTACTGTAGTTTCTTATCATTCAAAAAATATATTGACTCATTTATTTAAACATGGTGTCGTGTCCCAAAAATAAGGGCAGAATCCAGCTTTAATGTTTTACTTTGGTCACCTTTTTTTCTAAGATGTCTGAGTTTTTAAGTGAAAAAAAATTCAAATTAAATTTGTAGAGCTGCATCGTTTCAAACTGTTTGTAGGTATATTAGCAACCCAATAGTATGCTAGATTACATTTGTACAACCACAATAAGATCATGTTTGGGATCTAATTGGATTGTGATTTTATCGTATTCATATGAAAATGGGATACGTCTTGATCCAGACCGATTGTTGTGACTTGCGCCTGACAAGGTTTCTGCCATGCTAGCGTCGTCAAAGGTCTCCCCACAGGCAGTGTCTTTTTGACCTCCGATCGATGACCTGGAAAGGTCGGGCCCCCAGTGAGCTTTGTCACGCCCCTCCTCCCAGGGGCCCGACTGTGCGTCAGATGAGGCGTTGGCAGAGCCACCCCTGCTCGTATAGCAGCTGCCAGTCAAGCCGTGAGAAAGTCTCCAGAAAAAATCCTCTTCCCAGAGACTTCAAGCACAGCGGAACATCACAAATCTATTCAATCAAGTGTTTGTCGAGCCAGGCTTTTTCTGGGACTGACTCGGTTCTGGTCAGAATCACATGACTCAAGACCATGGTATGTTAATTATCCCCGGTCAAGTACTCGTTTGACTATTTGTTCGGTCTAAGAGCACAGAACCTACCTGGCTAAAGCCGCACGATTAATGGACATCAAGGTTTTAATTTGTCCAATAACGTAAGTTCGCCAATCAGAATTGTTGAGCCTAGCGTTTCTTCGTTCCTGGCTTCAAACAGGTAGAAAGAGGTCCCGCTGCCTTATTTAACAGTATAATTTACTGAACAAAGTCATCCACAATCTTGGTCTTGGTGGGCAGAGAGCGAGACTGCCAGTTTGACACACACAGGAAGCACAGACAGAGAGCAGCGCTAATCACTCGGGAGAACCTTCGCAAAGAAACAAACATTAGGAGACATTATGGCAATATTTCAGCTTAAAAAAGATGTTCAATAAAGCCCATCAACACGGACAAATGAGCAAGAATACCTTGATCATGTGATGGCATTAAACAAAAAGACAACATCCGATCTTGTTTTTTAAACGGGAAAAAAAGCACTTTTGAGATGTTCGATATTTAGGTTACATTTGTGTTTACAGAAATGAGGCCATTCAATTTTTTGTTTTTTTATTTATTTAGTATAACAGTTATTTACCTTCTAATTACAGTACAACGGTAAGCAACTCTTCAGTAATGAGAAATACAAGTTCCTATCATTTTAAATAGATACTTTTATTATTATAATATATTATGGTGACAAACAAACACTGCATAGTTTTTATCGCTTATTTCTTCAGTTTAAGAGGATGATGTAGACAAAAACTCTGAGTATGTGTACATGAAGCCAAATATTTTGAAAGTAAATTAAATATTGTTCTAATGTTGCACCTTGAGACAAGAATATGTTTATTGACAGTTTAAAAGTAACATAACTTCCTCATTATTTTTGCAGTTTTATGCATTTATACATATAAAATATAAAAATCGCAAATAAATCGCAATTTTGGAGAGAAAAATTGCACATTGAGTTTCTTCTCAAAATCGTGCAAGAATTATTGCAGGTCCACTTTTTGGGTTCCGGATCAGACTGACATCCAGCAGAAGGCAGAGGAAGCGTCTATTAAACCAGTGGGATCCGTCAGCGTGGAAATAAGATTAGCGAAGATGCTCCATCCAAGTGTGCGCTCCTTTTAACTTGAACTGAAGTTGTCAATGGCTCTTCATTAGTGAGCAAACACAATCAAATGTACGCTGACTCACTTTGACTGGGAAGTAAAAGTTGTCAGGCGGTTACATTGCCCAGGCAGCACGTATTGTGTTGTTGCATTGTGATGTTTATCATAATCTATCAAATCTACCCTTCAGTACCACAGAGGGGCAACAAAAAATAGGTACACTCCTAATCGATAAAAGGGCTGTTTGCAACTAGCTGTAATGATTTAGGCTACCTTCACACTGCAGGGTCGGCTGTCCAATTCGGATTTTTTTGTCATAGCCGATCTTTTTAGTGACCCTTCACATATATAAAATAAAATGAAAATGAAAAAAAAAAGTGATTTCTAATGTGAATGCAATGTGTCCCCGCATGCAGTCATGATGCCGCAGTGTTTGCCAAAATAAAAAGGATTCAACTCTAGTCGGTCTCAGCACTGGCACTATTGTGGCAATTCTCTGAACTAAATTATTGCGCGTAGAAGATTAAGAAGGAAGAGGACAAGTATTTTGGCTCTGACAACTTCACGGGATATTCTTGCTTCAATGTCTGCTTGATCCGCGTGTCTGGGAGAGCAGTCGGAGTGGTAAAACTTTCACGTGAGTTCCTAAAACATTTTATTTTCACCTGTTTTGGCGAATAATTATGACGCTTATCGCTTTTTGATGACGTTCTGGTCGGACGAATGGGTTCGGAGCGCAGGAGCGTTCACATTGAGGACGCATCACAAATATATCCGATTTATTTCCACATGCATAGGAGGCCTGGGTCGGATATGAAAGATTCGGAATTGCACTGTTCACACGGACATGGAAAAAATCTGATAAAAGTCGCATATGGGCAAAAAAATCTGAATTGACCTGCAGATTGAACAAGGCCTTCATTTCTGTGCCTTCTAAAATCGAAGAATGTTCGTAGACGTTGGCCCCAGTTGCCACAAACATGTGATTAGAGACAGACATGTGTCGTCTTATCTGTTAGCTGGCGGCCGGACTTACTTAATGTTTTTGTTGTCTTTCCTGATTTATTAATCTACTTTATAATTGTCTCTTCTTAGCTGATTACTCTGCTGTAGCGTGGTTCCTATTAGCCTTCTGTATAAGTATACAACACATTTATTCTTTGGTTTCACTCCTTCACATTCAAGCTAGTTTAGCGCCGAAGCTAGCATAGCTTGTCCTCTCCTTCTTCCTACTCTATGTGTGTGTCCACGATAATCCAGCTAACCCCTAATGTTAAAGAATGTTGGTTAATATTTCTCCAATTAGTTTGAACCAAACCTAGAACTAACGTTGAGAGAACATTACCATTAATGTCGCATTTTAGGGCTGTCTCTATTACCGTATTTTTCGGAGTATAAGTCGCACTGGAGTATAAATCGCACCTGCCAAAAATGCATAATAAAAAAGGAAAAAAACATATATAAGTCGCACTGCCAAACTATGAAAAAAAACTGCGACTTATAGTCCGAAAAATACGGTCCTTTTTTTATGTCAATAATCAATATTTTGACATTTGTTCATCAATTCCTGAATCGCACCGGAGAATCGATCATTATTCGCACCTCTAGTTCACACACAGAGCGCATGCACGTCAAGCTGTCCAAGAGAGGCCACTAACAATTTACAGTCATGTAACGATAAAATATACATTCAATTATGCTAACGTTAGTAACTAAACTTTGTTAAATCGCCATCATTAGCTGACCACACACATACTGTAGCTAAGGCGTGTGTGTAACGCATGGGCGTCGTTTACGTCATTCGGTGCTACAAGACAGAAAATGGCACAACATAATGTTTATAACAGTCTGGAAAGTTAGCGCCCTCTAAGCATTCCTCATAAAGGTTGTAAACATCCAGTACCACCATCCATCCACTTTCTACCGCTTGTCCCTTTCGAGGTCGCGGGAGTTGCTGGAGCCTATCTCAGATGCATTCGGGCGGTAGGCAGGGTACACCCTGGACAAGTCGCCACCTCATCGCAGGGCCAACACAGATAGACAGACAACATTCACACTCACACACTAGGGCCAATTTTTTTTTTAGTGTTGCCAATCAACATGTCTTTGGAGGTTGCAAACAGCCTCTTTAATTCATCAAGCAGAGGTTGGACAAGAGTCCTTAGTGGTCCTTCAATCGTATTTGTTTATTAGTCTAAGTTGGGCTGGGAAAAAAAGTGATCTCGATTCACACTAACTCAATAACATTTTTTAAATATGATTAGAATTTGTAGATATTAAACCTTTTGCAGAAAATCAAAACTCTAATATTATTTATAATAGCAGAAATTATATAATTACCGGTACTATCAAATAAAAGCACATAGCCCTGAATGTGGTTTGTGTGCAACAAAATTTAGCCAGAGAATCGCGATCTAAATTCAGCACAAAAATCACAAGGCCCAATTAGCAAGACATTTTGCAAAGTTTTCAACTTTCGGGAACACTTTTGGGAAGGCCCTTCTCTGCTGCCACTGCACAGTGCTCATGCTTGTATGAGTTTAACATGGGGGACTTCTGATGTCGCAAACAGACAAAGTTCCCACAAACACTCCAAAATCTTGTCGTCTTCTCAGAAGAGAGGAAGTTGTTATAGCTGCACATGGTCTTCTTTTTCTATGAAGGTGTCCCAATACTTTAGTGCATGGAGTGTACTTTGACATTGTGACGCTCCTATTTGATGTGCAGCCATCCTCAATGACTCATTTCCTCCTCCTTTCCCGGTATAGTGGCGTTCCACGGACTGCAGCTGAAGATCAAGAGAGAGCTGCACAGTCCGTGTTCCGAACTGAGCTCCACCTGCAGTCAAGAGCGGCCCTTCAAGCTCCAGTATGGAGAGAAGTGCCTGTACGTCAGGTTTGTGCTGCACTCTTTAAAGGGTATACAAATGTCAAGTGTGAAAAAATGATTAATCTATATATTTTTTTAAATATTTGAATTTATTTTAATTGACGAATTAATGGCATAATTAATTAATATGAATACATGATATTAATTGATTTAAGATTTAAGAATCCCTGTTTGAATTCATTTATTTTAATCAAAATATATTGCTGTAATTAAATTTAAATACATAATTTTTTTAAATGATAACCAGGAATTAAATTATATATATATATATATATATATATATATATATATATATATATATATATATATATATATATACCGTATTTTTCGGAGTATAAGTCGCACCGGAGTATAAGTCGCACCTGCCGAAAATGCATAATAAAGAAGGAAAAAAACATAAGTCGCACTGGAGCCCGGCCAAACTATGAAAAAAACTGCGACTTATATTCCGTAAAATACGGTATATATATATATATATATACATATATATATATTAGGACTGCAACTAACGATTAATTTGATAATCGATTAATCTGTCGATTTCTATCCTTTCCAGTATTTTATTGAAAAAAAACAGCATACTGGCTCCATGTTCTTTCATTTTGCCAAATAAAACAAGGAAAATTTTACCAAAATGCACACTTTTGACACCCCTGCTATAGATTAAAAAAAATTAAATGTGATAAATGTATCGATAAAAAGCAGAGCTTGGCGACGCATGCGCATTTATCATAACTTTCTCGCTCTCTGTCTCTCCCCCTCCCTCACGAATGCTGCTGCGCGCACAATTTGTTGTGTTTTTAACCTTCTTAACCCTGAACGTACATTGAAAATACACGCAACCCTAACTCAAAATGCCGGACATTTGAGGCATTTAAGAAACACCGCCCGACAGCCCCGCAAAAGAGGACATGTCCGTTGAAAAGAGGACGTATGGTCAGACTATCCTAGCCCGGTCGCTGCTAGCATGCTAGCAGCGACCGGTTTCACGTCCGGTGAAACCGATCGCTGCTAGTCCTCTTTTACTAGCATGCTAGCAGCTAACGGGCTAGGATAGACTGACCATACGTCCTCTTTTCACCGGACATGTCCTCTTTTGCGGAGTTTCATAAATGCCTCAAATGTCCGGCATTTTGAGTATTGTTTACACAACGTACAGTACGCTACTTAATATGTCCGTGTGGAAACTCGTTCGGTACACTTCCGCACCGAAACGAAACCCCCGTACTGAAGCGGTTCGATACAAATACACGTCCCGTTACACCCCTATTATTTTGAGTATTGTTTCTCAGCTGTTTGTAAATGTTGCAGTTAATAAGTAAAGGTTAAAAAAAAACACAAAAAAGAACGTAGCCTATGCGCATAGCATGGATCCAACGAATCAATGACTAAATTAATCGCCAACTATTTTTAGAATCGATTAGTTGTTGCAGCCCTAATATATATACAGTATATATTTTCTTTATTTCTGCAAAATGACAATACATTTGACGTTTATCCTACCACAGTGCCTATGAGCAGAAGCAGCACGCAGGAATGAAGCCCTCCAGCCCAGTGACGCCCCCCTGTAGCACCCCTGTGTCCCCCCTCCATCATGCCTCACCCACAGCTGTCCCGACACCCAAACCTGACCGGACCTACACCCAGGTGCCAGTCTCACAGACGCTCCCTGACAGCGCCTACGCCATCGACCACAGGTATGACAGCTCCTTAACGGAGGCTCATAATGCTAAGAAAGTTAGCATAAGCTTCACAGATGGCGTCAAACTCTGTATTCTGCAAGCATTTTTTTATGTCGTATTTTACCATACATTACTGTCATACAAGTTTTAAAAAAAAAAGTTAACCACTGTAAAGAAGTTTCTATTTCCAAAATCATTTTGCGTTATTGATCCTCTTTTGCTTGCCGCACATGGCTACTAATGGTTCATGGCTCGCAGATTTCGCCGGCAACTTTCCGAGCCATGCCACTCGTTCCCCTCCCCGCCGTCAATGTCTCGCGATGGACGCCCCATCTACCACCGGCAGATGTCGGAGCCCAGCATTCCCTTCCCTCCTCAAGGCTTCAAGCAGGAGTACGCCGACCCTCTGTTTGAGCATCCGGCCATGATGGGGGCACCGCTGCCCCACTTGTACCCTGCCACCATGATGATCAAGCAGGAGCCCAGGGACTTCAATTACGACTCAGGTGAGCAACTTTTGAATTCTTTATCCTGGCTGTGGACTCTGGTGTTGGCTGCTTTGGAGCATTATCATTCCAGGCATGAAGGGAGGAGGGGCTGATTGAGTTTGCCCATTATTAGGGAAGGAGATCTGGTTGGACAGGGTGTCTGCAGCCGTCACCATTTCCTGTGGTGCTCTAATAGGGTAGTGGGTGGAGGTTACGCCTGGTTAAAGTTCTAAATCTGTCCTCCTACGCTCGTCCCCTGGTCCTATTTGGAGGGCAAAGGTCATCAGCAGAAGCCTCTGGAGATTCTCAAGCTCCATCAGGACCTTGCCACAATTCCTGAACCCCACTTTGAGGCTAGCGTTGGTTATTTTGCGCCATTGCCGTTGTTTCGGTGTAGGATTTAAACAACACAGCAGCATAAAAATGGCAAGAAATGAAAACTTGTACAGTTGATGGAGCGTTTGGGTTATGGAGTGACGAGCGGCCGCCAAGCTGACGAGAGAGGATGGGAGGGGTGGGGCTAATTTGATTAACGCCAATTTCCTCCACGAGCCCATTAGCTTGATGAAGTTCAGAGAAATGTTTATGAGCCTAAATGGAGATTATTGAACATTCACTTTGCAGCCTGTTTGACCCTTTTTGATCATGAGTCTCAGCTGCGACATGTGCTAGGAGCCGTACAGTAAATGGAACATCGAGGCACACTGAGAAATGTTACACACACCCTTCTTTTTTGCTACTTTTCCTCTCAGAGAGAATTAGCCACAATATTTTGTTTCATTTGTATTGCATAAAAAAAAATTAGTTTTTGGATTTTCAAAAAATGCTATTATATTCTTATACCCTCTTAATAATATCATGATTATCGATCGAAGACATTGTCATATATATATATATGTATATGTATATATGTATATGTGTGTATATGTATATGTGTATATATATAGATGTGTGTGTGTGTGTGTATATGTGTGTGTGTGTGTGTGTGTGTGTGTGTGTGTGTGTGTGTGTGTGTGTGTGTGTGTGTGTGTGTGTATATATATATATACACACACACACACATGTGTATGTATGTGTGTATGTATATGTGTGTGTGTGTGTGTGTGTGTATATATATATATATATATACACACACACACAACTGGCCAAAAGTTTGGACACACCTTCTCATTTCAATGCACTTTCTTTATTTTCATGACTATTTACATTGCAGATTGTCACTGAAGGCATCAAAATTATGACACCTCTGAAGGATTTTATTATAGAAACAAGTCTTGCTTTTCTTTTACTGTGAAACAGAAATTGGTGGAAACAACCTTTTTACCTGTTATTGACTATGGAGATGTGTTGTACATGAATGCTACTGCTGCTTGTCTCCACAAGCTGGATAGTGTGTACCACGGGGCACTGAGATTCATCACCAACTGCGCTCCCCTTACTCACCATTGTGTGTTATACTCAATGGTTAACTGGACATCTTTATGTGCTCGACGCCTCAATCATTGGTATGTTTTCATCTACAAAACCATTCTGGGTATCACTCCATCTTATCTGTCTTGTCTTTTAACAAAGAAACAAGGAAGTCACAATCTTCGTTCAATGAATGTTCTGCAATTTGTCGTCCCCAAAGTAAGAACTGAACTGGGCAAGAAAGCATTTAGGTTTTCAGCACCGAAGGCTTGGAATAACCTACAATCGAACATTAAACTTCAAACCCTAGTTACGTTGAATGAGTTTAAAGCTTCTGTGAAAGGATTGCAGTCTACCTTGTCTGTATGCACATGTGTCATGTGAGCAAGTTTTAATGTTGTAAATGTGATGTTTTATGTATTTGTTTACTGTTTTTAATGTAACCTTGCTGCTGCCCTCTTGGCCAGGTCTCCCTTGGAAAAGAGATCTTTGATCTCAATGGGATTTTACCTGGTTAAATAAAGGCTAATAAAATAAATAAGCTCATCAAGAGAATGCCAAGAGTGTGCAAAACAGTAATCAGAGCAAAGTGTGGCTATTTTGAAGAAACTAGATTATAAAACATGTTTACAGTTATTTCACCTTTTTTTGTTAAGTACATAACTCCACAGTGTTCATTCATAGTTTTGATGCCTTCAGTGACAATCCATCCATCCATTTTCTACCGCTTTTCCCCTTTGGGGTTGCGCTGGATCCTATCTCAGCTACAATCGGGCGGAAGGCGGTGTACACCCTGGACAAGTCGCCACCTCATCGCAGGGCCAACACAGATAGACAGACAACATTCACACTCACATTCACACACTAGGGCCAATTTAGTGTTGCCAATCAACCTATCCCCAGGTGCATGTCTTTGGAGGTGGGAGGAAGCCGGAGTACCCGGAGGGAACCCACACAGTCACGGGGAGAACATGCAAACTCCACACAGAAAGATCCCGAGCCCGGTAAATAGTCATTAAAATGAAGAAAACTCATTGAATGAGAGGGTGTGTCCAAACTTTTGGCCTGTACTGTATATGTACATATGGAGGGCAGCATGGAGGGTCAGGGGTAAGTGCCTGTGCCTCACAATAACAAGGTCCTGGGTTCGATCCCCTCTGGGTCTTTCTGTGTGGAGTTTGCATGTTCTCCCTGTGAATGCGTGTGTTCCCTCCGGGTACTTCGGCTTCCTCCCACCTCCAAAGTCATGCACCTGGGGATAGGTTGATTGGCAACACTAAATTAGCCCTTGCGTGTGAATGAGAGTGTGAATGTTGTCTGTGTGTTGGCCCTGCGATGAGGTGGCGACTTGTCCAGGGTGCCTTCCGCCCGAGTGCAGATATGATAGGCTCCATCACCCCCCGCGACCCAAAAAGGGACTTGCGGTAGAAGATGGATGGATATACAGTATATTAGGGCTGCACGATTATGACCAAAATAATAATTATTATTTTCATCAGTATTGAAATTACGATTATTAATCACAATTTTTTACCAATACTTAAAACATATTTATTGCACTTTGTTTTAAACAAACAGTATGTGAACTTGGTTTTCATTTCCAAAATGAAACTATAAAAACAAATCATTGATAATGAAATAAAATGGACAAAAGACAAAGGGTTAACTAAAATAAATATGCCATTTCACAGTGTAATCATGAAGTGTAAACAATTGAAAATATAAGATTATTCAAGAAAGGCGCACATACCGTACAAAGGAACACATTCATTGTACTGCTCACATATGTCTTTCGCCAAATAAAACGTTATTACATCCGTTATTTTGGCGAGTCTTTGTGAGGTGGATGGATACGGGGTCTCTCGGGTCACGGGTGATGTTACGGCCGTCGGTAATTTGGGCATTCATACTTTTGTAACTGTTAGTAGGGGCTTTGCGTCGGTGGCGGGCGGCCCGCTCTATAAACTTTACAACGCGCTCAAACGATGGCAGTTGAGAAAAGTAGGGAAGTGTTGTTAATGCTTAATGTGTCTCTGCAACTCGATAAATTGTTTGGCTGTGCACGCCAATGTAGCTTTGCCGTGCAACTCGTTGTAGTGTTTGTTGTTGGTTCAACCGCACAGGAGCATTTCCGGGTTTCGGGAAACGAGCGGGAGTACCTGGAGACTGCGAAGTGTGTGGTCGTGTTCCGGGGTTAAAATGCGTCCCTGTGGGTAACTCTGGTATCTCTGCGGGAGGGGAGGGCTCTGATGTAATAATGCATTTAGTTTTCCTAAAAATTACTGGCTGCTGGCTGATCTACCTTCAACCTCACTCTTACTCCTCTCACACTGTATCGGTTGCCCCCTGGTGGTTGGCTAACTGTTGATTGTGAACGTACTTGGTTAATGTTAATATAGCTGACGCCCTCACCCTCATTTAATCATAGCTGCCAAAATCGTGATCACGAATAAAATTCAATAGTTGTGCAGCCCTACTCTAGATGTAGCCCACGTACCAATATTTTTTAGCCTAAATAATCGGAGGATGACCTTTTAAGTTTTAAAAGTTAAGGGATAAGTAGATCCAGCAAGTAGCAGTATTGCTCAGTGCTAAACAAGACAAACATACTAAAGCATTCACTCACCATACAATGTCTGATCTCACTGGTATGCTGACTAATGGAATGTTCATATTTTCCCGTTTAGATGAAGAATTATTAATGATTCTCAAGGAGGTAAAAAAAGAGATGGCCGCAAAGGGAGCGTCTTTTCGTCTCTTTCTCGTCATATCCAGATATAAGTTGAATGTCAAAGTTGATCAAACTCAGTTTATGACTACAACCTTTTAGTATACCAGTGTGATGCATGGTTTATAATCTGGAACGCACTCAATATGTCAATATAGCAGCATAAGTGAGTTAACTCTTTGTGATCTATCCATCCATATTCTACCGCTTGTCCCTTCGGGGTCGCGGGGGGTGCTGGAGCCTATCTCAGCTGCATTCCGGCGGTAGGCGGGTTACACCCTGGACAAGTCGCCACCTCATCACAGGGCCAACACAGATAGACAGACAACATTCACACTCACACACTAGGAACAATTTAGTATTGCCAATCAACCTATCCCCAGGTGCATGCCTTTGGAGGTGGGAGGAAGCCGGAGTACCCGGAGGGAACCCACGCAGTCACGCAGAGAACATGCAAACTCGACACAGAAAGACATCGAACCCAGGACCTTTGTATTGTGAGGCACATGCACCAACCCCGGTTCCACTGTGCTGCCCTGTGTATCTATTAATACATGATATTACTTGAATTTGTTTTTAGCTAGGAGTCTTTGTTTTTAGGGTGTGGCGGCTTTTATTTTGCCGTGGCCGCCACGACAAATCCGCATTGGAGAAAGCCTGGATTGATTGATTGGCAATCATGGCAGCAAACTATCACGTTATCAGAATCAGAATCAAAAATACTTTATTAATCCCCGAGGGGGAAATTAAGATTTTCAGCACAATCCCATTCAAGAGCAGACAAACATTACAGGGAGACAGAACAGGATCGCTGACGGGTCTACCAACTTGCGGCGCCCCTTACAAAAAAGGTGAGAAACAGGTAAACGCTGGGTGGGGGGAAAAAAAATATTCAGTCTAAGCCTGGGCCCCTGGAGAGGGGGTCCAGACTGAGGCCAGGGGGGGGGAAACTCATAGCCATAGCACACATAAGCATGTGTGTAAGAGGGAAACATCAAAGAATGTTGTTATATGTTGTCCTGGTGCTTTTAGATCTGTCTGCTGCGTTCGACACCGTCGACCACGCCACCTTAATCACTCGTCTTGAGAACTGTGTGGGCATTAAGGGCGCCGCCCTCAACTGGTTCCGGTCGTACCTAACCGACCGGAGTTTTTTTGTAAAAGTAGACAGTTTTATGTCTTCCACAGCTCCTTTACCACATGGGGTCCCCCAGGGCTCAATCCTTGCCCCAATCTTATTTGCGCTTTACCTTCTCCCCCTTGGTTCTGTTTTTAGGAAGTACAGTATTGCATTTCATTTTTATGCCGATGATTGCCAGATTTATTTTCCCATGGCACAAAATAACACGGTTCAACGTCTTATTGACTGCCTGCACGACATCAAAGTCTGGCTTTCAGCTAACTTCCTGAGCCTAAATGAAGACAAAACAAAAGTTATGTTGTTCGGTCCAAGTCGCTATCCCTCCCCCAACGTTGACCTCGGCACTCTGTCCCCGTATCTCAGCGACTGTGTCACAAACCTGGGGGTAAAGTTCGACTCAGATTTTAAATTCGAAAAACAAATCAGCAGCGTCGTTCAAAAAAGCTTTTATCAATTACGCCAAATAGCGAAAGTGAAACCGCTTCTATCAGGACATGATCTTGAGAAATTAATCCACACCTTTATCTCGACTCGTCTTGACTACTGTAATGCCCTGTATGTAGGCATTAGCCAGGCCTCCCTCGCCCGCCTGCAGCTCGTGCAGAACTCTGCTGCTCGTCTGCTAACACATACCCGCAGACGTAAGCACATCACCCCTATATTAGCGTCCCTTCACTGGCTCCCTGTGCGTTATCGAATCAATTTTAAACTCCTTTTATTTGTTTTTAAATGTCTAAACAACCTCGCGCCAACCTATCTCTCCGACTTCCTTCAGCCTTACTGCCCCACCCGATCCCTAAGATCAGCCGATCACCTGCTACTGACAGTCCCTGACACAAGGCTGAAGCTTAGAGGTGACAGAGCTTTCGCCGTTGCTGCTCCCAAGCTCTGGAACGACCTACCTCTGAGTGTTAGACAAGCCTCCTCTCTTCCTGTTTTTAAATCTCTCTTAAAAACATACTTTTATTCTATGGCTTTTAACACTGAGTGATATCCATCCTGCAATGGCGCCCCATAATACACCTGCTGTGAACCTGTTTTTATGTTTTATTTATTCTATTTTATGTATTTATTTTTTATCATGTTCTGTTTGTGTTGTGTTGTGTTTGCTCGGTACTCGTATTATCTTTTAACCTGCCCATTGTACAGCACTTTGGCTACCCCTGTGGTAAATTTTAAATGTGCTTTATAAATAAAGTTGATTTGATTTGATTTGATTTGAAGAACACAAAGGACATTAAAGACATTAAAAGAGCATAGCTGATGCAACTAGCCATTTCTACATACAGTTACAAAAAAAATAAAACATATACCATCATCATCATCGGTGGTCACTCGAACGAGTATGACGATCCTCCTGGTAGGAGTGTATACCTTTTATGGAGGATGCCTGTGCGTGACTTTGTTTTACGTGGGGAGACTGGTGCACAGACAGTCACCACACGATCCTTGACAGAATCAGGTCAGGGTCCAGTGGCATGGAGTCCAAGACGACTGGGGACCCTTTTCTGCTGCAGTCGTTGTGGTAGTTCTTAAATCTACCGTCTTCCGCCTGCTCCGCCGTTGAGGTCTTCACCGTATCCCTGGCAAGGGGGCAGTCAGGTGCTAGGCCTTTGCCAAGGGCCACCTGGGGTAACAGTAGTAAAGGGGTAAACCTCCTAGTGCCCCAAGACCCCATAGAGGAGCCTCCACTGCCGAATGCACTTTAACGTCATGCCCAGGACATATACAATGTGGTGGCCTCTGCGGTGTTCCACGCTTTGTCTCACACTGATATCCTGTTAGCACTCTGTCATTCTAACTTTTTGCCAATCGAATGTGCTATACGAGCACCATATGTAGCACAGAGCACCTTTCTAGTTATTTTTGTTCCCATCTTGTCAACTTGTGTTTTTTTCTCGTAAGCGTTGTCTTCTTTTCGTTGACAAATGTTCCAGGCAATGCGAGCGTGTATGAGCGGTGTGATATTACGAGCTTGCCCGGAGGCTGCTAGGGTCTCGTTCTTTAATCAGAGCCAGTGGTGCAGCGAGTGAGCAGACTTTGACACTGTGTTCTTCAGAGCCGCCTGGGGGTCGATTACACAGCCGCTTTGTTTCTTGTCTGACTTTCAGCGGAGGTGCCCAGCTGCCATTCTGTCTACTTGCGCCAAGATGGCTACCTGGCACACGCCAACCGGACTGAAGGTACCAGCAATGACCCGTGTGGATCTTGTCCCAATACTCTTTGGAGTCGTCACAACATCAACGCTCCTTGTCGTTGCCCAGGTTGCATGTTTGACAAAGTGGCCAGGCACTTTTACGACGACACCTGCGTGGTGCCAGAAAAGATGGAAGGTGTGTTCCTCAAAGACTGCTTCACCCTGCTTTTTGTTGCACATGTGTGATACAGTACCACTGTTCTGCAGGCGACATCAAGCAGGAGGCGGGCCTGTACCGCGAGGGCCCATCCTACCAGCGTAGAGGCTCACTGCAGCTGTGGCAGTTCTTGGTGGCGCTGTTGGACGACCCGTCTAACTCACACTTCATCGCCTGGACGGGCCGCGGCATGGAGTTCAAGCTCATCGAGCCGGAAGAGGTAAGTGCGAACGTCGGAACTCTGGGGATGTGAGATGTTTATAGACAGTTTTTTGTGTGGTAAATTGTAGTATTGTCACATTACCATTTCACAGTGGACGCCTCTAGTACATAAGCTGTTGTCAACATAATGGAAATTAATGTGTGACATAGCCATTGCTTGTATGTTTATACTTTTTCCCAGAGACACAAGGAGACTGTGCCATAATTAAGGATTTTTGAACCTGCATTTTTTTTTTTTGACATCCATCCATTTATACTCTTATCTAACACAGCTGCTCATTTCATTGAATGTCTTGACTGCAATGGCAACAAGAAAAGCACTAGGAGAGCGCAAACCTCCAACAGCAACTAAATAAATATTTTTCAAAGAATTCTGAATCCAGACGGTGATCCAGATCACCCCCTAAAATCTAATCACTTGGTCCTTATCTATTTGAGACATTTCCTGAAAGGTTCATATAAATCCACCCATAACTTTGTGAGCTATCTTGCTGAAATAAAGTGAACCCTCTTGTCAGTCACCCACTTTCTCGGTGGAGGCGGGGCCAGGGCCTATAGCATACATACACGGCGTGGCGAAGTTGGTAGAGTGGCCGTGCCAGCAATCGGAGTGTTGCTGGTTACTGGGGTTCAATCCCCACCTTCTACCATCCTAGTCACGTCCGTTGTGTCCTTGGGCAAGACACTTCACCCCTTGCTCCTGATGGCTGCTGGTTAGCGCCTTGCATGGCAGCTCCCGCCATCAGTGTGTGAATGTGTGTGTGAATGTGGTAATACTGTTAAAGCGCTTTGAGTACCTTGAAGGTAGAAAAGCGCGATACAAGTATAACCCATTTATTATTTATTTAAGTTGAGACCCATAGCGTAAACGGAGTATAACGTAATAGAAGTTTTCTTTAGTACATTTCTGACAGTTCCTCAAAGTTTAATTGAAAATCGCCCGTATCATTTTGAGTTACAGTATGTTGCTAACTAACTAAACCCTAGTGATTACATATATCTCCTGGCAAAGGTAATAAAGCTTTCATACAATATATGCGCTAGTCTTAACTTTCAGTTTCTGACAATTTTGGAAAAAAAATTAAATGGTTGCATTTTGGTAGAATCCTGGTTAAAATTACAAAGCTTTTTTTTAAAAAGTTTACTTTGTCCTGAACATAAAGTCACTTTGTGCATTTATTTACGCTGTGTAATTGCAGTTGTTATCTCGCTGTTTCACGCTGATTAGTGATAATGAGGAAGTTTACTAAACTACAACACATAACAACATAAACAGACCCATTTTTTATAGATACAACTATTTTTGTTCTCACCATGTATGTTGACTTTTTGGTCAAAGTTTAGACAAAACTATAATTTATTGATTCCACCAGAGTAACGACTAAAGATCCAAACACTACACGCTAAACAGCGTGTGCAAAACATAAAATAACGTGTATTATTAGTGGGCGTGTTGCGTGTGATCAACTAACTTAGACTTAGACTTAGACAAACTTTAATGATCCACAAGGGAAATTGTTCAACACAGTAGCTCAGTTACAATGATGGAAAGTGTAAGGATGGAAAGGACAATGCAGGTATAAATAGACCAATATAGCGATAAAAAAATCCAACATATATATGAATATATACATATGTGTACAGAATAATATATATACAGATACATTATATTATGTCTATAACATATATACAATATATACCAATGACCATGTACAATATTACAGTATATGTGACAGCAGCAGCATAAAAGCAGCATACCACTACCACTGCTTGTGCAATTGAAAAGTGGTCCAAACCGTCCTTTTTAAAAGACGATTTTGCGTGCTTACAGGGCTTTTACCACGGAGACAATCATTTTCTGCACATTCATCTTATCATGCTCCTGCCTGTGCGCTATGTGTTGAACTAGCGGCACACATCTATTATCTGTAACACCTTTTCTGAATCGCAATCTGGACAATAGAAGCATGCACACTGAGACTTAATTCTGTGCGCGAAGCTCTAGATCGCATCACCAGCGCATTCGTGCGTCTGGAATGACTCAAAGGCAAGGAAATGCACAATGAAAGACATATTTTCTTGTAGGAGAGTGCTGCAACACAATACGCCAGCAGACACTAAAACACATCAATTAAAAATTATTTCTAATCAGCCCCTTAAGTCATCCAGCAGCTCTAAAGTTATAAAAGGAAATTGCTGAATAGACGATATGTGTAATATTTTTTTTATTTCTGACCGTTCAAAATGTTGACAGACACACTTATGACGGAAGATTCTCGTCTGTGCAGCGCGAGCGCTGGTCCTGCAGCCGTGTGTGGAACTGTCCGTTTGCGTGCCCTTCTGACACGTGCGAAATAAAACGCAAAATAGGGATGAGTGTTGATGAATCACACTGCGCGCGCTAAATAATTATATTTGCATCTTTTGATGATCGGCATATATTTTGCATATTAATAAAAACAGAGACTCAAAATGGATTGCACGCCTTGTTTTGCTCGCAATCCACTTTGCACATGTTTAGTAGATCAATTTTGCGTGTGCTATCACGTTTGCACGTGTTTAAGTACACACAATATTGCTTTTGGTCACTTTTGTGTTTAAATCTAGTGAGTTAAATTGTGGTCATCTACCTTCTAGTGAGTCACATTGTGGTCATCTGCCAACATGCATAGAAACAGTGGTAGGAAAAACCATCAGGTGATTGTGCAAACTTTGGGACATAGCAGTAAAAGGCTAGTGAGGGAAGAGGCAGCAGAAATCCGCGCACCACTGAGCTGTGGGTTTAGACTGACGGTGGGCAGGTGGTGGGTGGTGTGCTAGACAGGTGCTGCAACATCTGTTTCCTCCTCCACGGGGCGTTTGACAAGCTTGTAATGAACAGTCATGGCTGCACGTGCTCTAATCTCCATCATTAGCACGATGTGGACTCTTAGCTTTGTTTAACGTCACAGCTGCTGACGGTCTGCTTCTGATACATTCTCACTGAGTGTGTGTGTGTGTTTATGGCAAAGGTGGCACGTCGATGGGGGATCCAGAAGAACAGACCTGCCATGAACTACGACAAGCTGAGCCGATCGCTGCGCTACTACTATGAGAAGGGAATCATGCAAAAGGTAACGTTAAGAAAAAAGGGAAAAGCTTTAAAGGTTTAAAGGTTATCTCTTACACAAAACCAACTTTATTTACCTGTAGGTACCAGTTTTTGTGTATTTGTGATCTGCATAAGTCCTGAAGATTTTAAATCAAACCATGAAGGCATGGCGGAGATATCTATAAAACAATCTTGCCTTCCTTCATACTTCCTCCAAACAAGCCGTTTGGAATTTGCCCAATTTGTGACATTTTTCCCATTGGTGACGTCAGTGGATATATTCATATATGGTAGAGATTTACCCGCCATTGTAGTCCAAAGCTGTAATCTATAAACTCCTTCTTTTTTTCCTATCCTATTGTTGTGAGGCAGACTGGCTCGTACATTGACATGCATCCTCCGCCGTTGCCATTTCTAACCCAAAGTAGGGTTGTACGGTTTACCAGTACTAAATAGGTACCACAGTACTAATATATTAAAAACGATACTATACTGCTTTTGAAAAACACCGGTACTTTATTTTTCATCCGCATGCTGTTGTGCGACAGTAACGTGTACAGAGCTGAGGCTCATGATGTTGAGTGTGTCAAAAAGCGCATACAAGTAGGAACAGTATGGAGGGAAAAAAACAGCAATTCTACTGGTTAATGAAGAGTGTGCGTGGAGCGCAATATGAAGGTATTTCAAAACTATCGATAAAAGGGGCGGTTTATACACGTAAGTGCCACGCTGCAAGGTGTGCTTCAAAACATGCCTCAACAAGGGTGGCAACTGACAAAGTATTAACACCTTTGCTTCAAACTTAGCTAAACAATTAAATACATGCAGTCAGATTTGTACAAAAAGTTTAAAGAGCAACAGGTAATATAGTTAACTAGCTCCTATATTGTGCACATACAGATCTTAGACATGGACACAGCTGGTGGGCTAGTTGCCAATTATTAGCAGTCAAAACCGCCCACATAACGTAAACTATTGCAAGTGAATATTAATGAATTGTTTTATAAATTGCTACAATTTGTGTTTTACCTTCATCAATGTGTGTTTTAATTGCTACATGTCTTATCTGTGCATTTTAGCCACAGTATTATTTTTAGGATTTACGAATGATTGTATTTGTCTGAAAGCACAGAGTGGCAACCATAAATCATGAAGCGTTTAATTACAATATCAACAAAGCTTTCTTTTCTTTTCTAACCTAATCCTAGATTATGGCAGACTATATGTAATATATACAATTGTAAATTGTTCTTAGTGCAATAATAAAAGTGTGTTTAATGTCATTATCATTATTTTTATTCTAAAATTGTTCTTTGAGTGCAACAGTAAACATATGTTTAATGTATCGATTTTTTTGTTAAAATGAACCCAATATGAAATTTTTTGTGGCCCCCTATATTTTAATAAAATATTGAAAATTTTCAAAATACATTTTGGTACCAATACCAAAATATTGGTATCCGGACCACCCTAATATGAAGTAGCGTATAGTATTAACGTATATCTCTCAGTCGACTCCATATGGAAGAGCTAAAAACTACAACAAAGATGACGGGGAGAAGATGCATCGAAGTGGAGGCACATAAATATGGCTTCCCACAAAACGTCAGAAAGCGGCTTGAAGATAGTCTGTAAAACATAATTTATGAACAATTTTGACATAGAACCACCGTTGCATATTATGTCGACCACAAGAAAGTGTTTTAAATGTTGAAAAAAATATCATAATTTGATCCCTCTAAATCAGTGGTCCCCAACCTTTTTGTAGCTGCGGACCGGTCAACGCTTAAAAATTTGTCCCACGGACCGGGGGAGGGGAGGTGGTATTTTTTATTTATTTATTTTTTCATAAAGAAATACAATCATGTGTGCTTACGGACTGTATCCCTGCAGACTGTATTAATCTATATTGATATATATAATGTATATATTGTGTTTTTTATGTTGATTTAATTTTAATTTTTTTAATTTCTTGTGTGGCCCGGTACCAATCCGGTCCGCGGCTCGGTGGTTGGGGACCACTGCTCTAAATTACAGTTTTTTGGTCATTTTTCATACTGTAATTGAGCAGATTTATATGATGCATTGACAACTGTCTTTTAGCCCTGGCCCTAAAGACAGCTTTGTAATTAAAAGTTTATGTACAAAACCAAAATAACTTTTAGTAATCTGTTAATCATATTTTGTGGAATTCTGATTATTACAACCAAGCAAACTATATCATCTCCGAGGTTTAATGATTCTTGTCTAAAAGTGGTCCACACATTTTATCAAGTTGCACAATCTAGCAGTGTTGTCGTAAGTGAAAACAAGTTGTCAACTTATATGTAAAAATACTACTAGTACATTTTATTAGGGATGGACAGTATATATAAGTGATATTGATCACTTCCCTTTTCTCAGGACCGTTAACTTATTGATATCTATTTTTTTTTATGTTGAATTAAGTGTAGTTTGTGCACACTTTAAGTATGAAAGTTAAACTAAGGTGTATAAAACCAAGTGTACCTGTTAAATGTGTCCTGACAAAAGCCAGTATTTACAACATTGGTAAAGAGCTGGTCGTCCAAGATGAAATCATGGCTTGCTTCAGCCCTCACGTCACCGCTGACAAATTGTCTGCACTTTTCAAACGCCGCGATGGAGACAAACCCTTTCTTTGCGGCTGCGTCTTCCTAGTCTATCAAAACACCGTCGTAGCGATGCTGGCGTTTCATGTGGCTAAGGTTTGATTTTTTTTTAAGTTCATTGTTTTTTTTAACTCAATTTTTAAATAAAATGTTTACAGAACATTTTGTACAAATAGAACATGACAGGTCTTCCTCTGAAACCGTGAAGAGGTCCCTCATGATCCACGCCATGTTTGTTTGCACGTAGTTCACCCCTAGCCCACCTACAGCACATTACATGCAATCTTGCCTTGCCAACCTTGAGACCTCCGAATTCGGGAGATTGGGGGGGCGTGGGGGGTCCAAGGTCCAAGGTGGCCCTGCGTTTCCGCCGCCTTGTGCTTCTCTGACCGTTCATGAGTGACTATATCCATTCGGCCACCGTGTTATGGGTTATAGATAAAACTATGGATAACGGAAACATATATAATAGAGATGTCCGATAATATCGGCCGATAAATGCGTTAAAATGTAATATCGAAAATTATCGGTATCGTTTTTTTATTATCGGTATCTTTTTTTTTTTTTTTTTTTTTTTTTTTTTTTTTTTTTTTTTATCAAATCAACATAAAAAACACAAGATACACTTACAATTAGTGCACCAACCCAAAACAATTCCCTCCCCCATTTACACTCATTCACACAAAAGGGTTGTTTCTTTCTGTTATTAATATTCTGCATTATATATCAATATATATCAATACAGTCTGCAAGGGATACAGTCCGTAAGCACACATGATTGTGCGTGCTGCTAATAGTACTAACCTTTAACAGTTAATTTTACTCATTTTCATTAATTACTAGTTTCTATGTAACTGCTTTTATACTGTTTTACTTTCATTTTTATTCAAGAAAATGTTTTTAATTTATTTGTTATTTTATTTTATTAATTTTTTTTAAAGGAAGCTTATCTTCACCATACCTGGTTGTCCAAATTAGGCATAAGAATGTGTTAATTCCACGACTATACAGTATATATATCAGTTGATATCGGTATCGGTTGATATCGGTATCGGTAATTAAAGAGTTGGACAATATCGGATATCGGCAAAAAGCCATTATCGGACATCCCTAATATATAATAGTCTCCTTTTCAGGTGAGAGGATGCTAAAGGCAGTGCCTTTAAGGCACGCCCCCAATATTGTTTGTCCGGCTGGAAATTTTGGACATTACTACTTGCCGTAGTTTTGAAGCAATGCATGATGAGAATCCGGATGTTGTGTGTCCGTGTATTAACGTGCCGGCTGGAATAAACACACGCTGAGAAATAGCTGCGTGCCTGCCTACTTTATGGGTTATAGATTAACCTATGGATAACGGAGACATATATTATAGTCTCCTTTTCAGGTGAGAGACGACGCTAAAGGCAGTACCTTTAAGGCACGCCCCCAATATTGTTGTCTGGCTGGAAATCGGGAGAAATTCGGGAGAATGGTTGTCCCGAAGGGAGAGGCACTGAAATTCGGGAGTCTCCCGGAAAATTCGGGAGGGTTGGCAAGTTATGATCTTGCCTCATTGGATCATTTAGCTTTCCGAACCCATAATGTTATTAGATTTATCAGTGTTATCAGTTTTTATATCAGCTCGATAATTTTTGATCCTATTTTTATTACATTAATTACACTGCATATACTGATAATAAAAAAATCAACAATTCAATTTATTTAGTAAATAAACCAAATTACAAATTTGTGCAGAAGTTTATGCAATTAAAAAAAACTTGCAATGTTCACTAAAGAAGGGGGAAAATAATCTTTGGATCCATAAAGGTAAAGGTATCTAAATGACACAACACGAGTCAAAATGCTAAACACCAGTAAAGAATGTATTTTGTTTCAACGCTCCCAACACCACGCTCCTCCTCCATCCTACCCTCCCCACCCATCACACACCCACCTCCCCCCCCAGGTGGCCGGCGAGAGATATGTGTACAAGTTTGTGTGCGACCCCGAGGCATTGTTCTCCATGGCGTTCCCGGACAATCAGCGTCCCGTGCTGAAGACCGACATGGAGCGTCAGATCAACGAGGAGGACACGGTGCCGCTGTCGCACTTTGACGAAAACATGACCTACGTGCAGGAGGCGCCCTACTGTCAGCCGCACACCTACAGCGAGGGCTACGTCTACTAGCCCCGCCCCCTTCCCATGTGACCGCCTTCACAGGAAATGACCATGTTGTCCAACATGGAGTGGACTCTGTCCGAACACGTCCTCCTTTATTATTATTACTATGATTATTAGTACTATTTTTATTTAGTTGCTCCCGTCTCTCAGACGTGCACTTTATGGACCCCAACCCGTTGTTTGTACATTCATGAGGGAACGCCAGCATGCGGCACATCACCGAGACAGGACTCCCAATGGCTGACTCACGAGGACATATTTTGGGGAATTTCACTGGAATCTTTTCGCCTGCGCAACCAATGGAAGAACAATCATTTCCTCCTTGTTTCATTTCAAGACAATAATTTGACCTACCTTCACGTCGGAGCATTGAAAAGCAAAGGAATCAAAGACATTTGGCTCCGCCCATCAGTGATGTCTGGCCCCCACCTCCGTCTCCTCTTGTGTACTTGTGAGGGATGATCACATTATCGCACCTGTGCTGCATCCCCTGTGCACCTTGTGTGTTTACGGTCGCCATCGGCCACTTCCATCAGGTACCCCCAAGATCAGAGGTCGAAGCTGCTGTTTCTCAAATTTTTGACCACCCCCTCATGTGCTGGAAAACGGTTGTCAGTATGAGAAATGCAGTTCTAAACCAACAGCAATAATAAACACATAATTAATTAATCAAACTCGATCAGTTATTGTCAGAATTTCAATTGTGACACCAAATGTTAGCGTTACCTTTGCTTTCTGGAATGCATCGAAATCAGTCATCCTTCCGGTGAAAATGTATGTAAAAGGATGTAGTTTGTGTCCCACGGTTCAATAAATAAAAAAGTGATTTTTGTCTGCGAAGTACAGAAGCTTTGGGAGGTCAATCTTACTATTTAGAAACTCTGACGCAAAGAAGTTACAGTGCATCTGGAAAGCGCTTCACTTTTCCCACATTTTGTTATGTTACAGCTTTAGTTCAAAACGGAATGAATTCATCTTTGTCCTCAATATTCTGCACAAAATACCCCATGATGACAATGTGACCAACGTTCCCTCTAAGGTGCGCACAGCAAATCTATGCCGCGCAAAAAATCAAATCTCACTCTAAACAAAATAAACAAATGGTTTGTTTTGTATGATTTTGCAATGCAACTGTGAGTAACAGGTGACGAAAGGCGGCCACAACAGATAAAAACAATGTTTGTCAACACTTAAATTGTTGTAACGTCTATGGAGACACTTAAAGGAGGACAGGAATTATATCGGTCCCTTTATTTAGCGAAATTGTTTGTCGGCCATAACCACACCAAAACAATATGTAAAATACTTTTATCTAGCAAAACTGGTCGTTGTCTACCGTACAAACCAAGCCAAAAGCAAATCTTTGTCATCTGTTATATCAACAGCAGCCGCTTGCTCTCTCTCACCTGCACCAACACATACACTATGGCAAGTAGCCACTGGTGCGTTTATGGCCACACAAAAAGTTGGACAACTCCAACACTACACGTAAAGTGTAAATTTCAGGTCGTTTTACTATGACTCCTCAATCAGTGTGCTTATTCTACTGTCATCTGTTAAGAATGTTATTTTTTTGGATATTAATCATGAAATGATGTTACAGGACTACATAATTGCTAATAAAAATATTTATTTTACGGACAGAAAGTTAATAAACACTTCATCTCATGCAACATGTGAATGTTTTAAGGGGAACTAAATGTGATCTCTGAAAGGGGTACACAATCTTTCCAAAGCCGGACCCCCACCCAGGCATAAAATACTTTAGTGCATAGCTGATTAAAAAAAAAAAAAAACAATATCTAAGTGGGCCAAATCACATATATTAGAAAATAATCTCTTGAAATTGACTAGTCACTTTATTATAATAATAAGACATTTAAATTGTTATGTCAGGTTTGAGACAAATGTGCTGCTGGTATGACCACAGTGTGCACGTCTGTATTCCACTGAATGCTCAGGGTGTTTGTGCGTTTGCTCACACACATGAAAAATTAGAGGGAACATTGAATGTGACTGTTTTTGTTTTTTTTAAACATTTTGCTAATTAATAAAAATAAACACATGTACATAAGTATTTACAGGCTTTGCTCAATACTTTGTTGAATAACCTTTGGCTGCAAGTCTTTTTGAATACGATGCCACAAGCTCGGCACACATTTTCGTCCATTTCTTTTTGCAGCGCCTCTCAAGCTCCATCGGTTTGGATGGGAAGCGTTGGTTTTCATCTAGGATGTCTCTGTACATTGCTGCATTCATTTTTCCCTCTATCATGACTCATCTTACAGTTCCTGCTGTTGAAAACCATCCCCACAGCATGATGCTGCCACCACTATGCTTCCTACTGGCCTAGTTTCCTCCAAACATGATGCCTGGCATTCACGCCAGAGACTTCAATCTGAGAGAATCTTATGTCTCATAGTCCGAGTTTTTCAGGTGCATTTTGGGAAACTTTTGGCTTCCTTCTGGCCACTTTACCCCACAGGCCTGATTGGTGGTTTGCTGCAGAGATGGTTGTCCTTCTGGAAGGTTTTTCTCTCTCAACAGAGGAATGCTGTAGCTCTGACGGAGTGACCATCTGGTTTTTGGTCACTTACCTAACTAGACTAAGATGAATGCAGCAATGTACAGAAACATCCTGAATGAAAACCAACACTTCCCATCCAACCTGATGGAGCTTGAAAGGTGCTGCAAAGAGAAATGGGCGAAACTGCCCAAAGATAGATGGGCCAAAAAGACTTGAGGCTGTAATCAATAAAATATTGGTGAGCAAAGGCTGGGAATATTTATGTACATGTGATGTTTTTTAGTTTTAATAAATTTGCTAAATAAAAAATACATTGTCATTGTGTGTAGAATTTTGAGGACAAAAATAAATTCATTGTTTTTTGGAATAAGGCTGTAAAACAAAATGTGAAGCGCTGTGAAAACTTTCCGGATGCACTGTATCTATTTATTTTCTCCCAGGAAGTTTGTTGTTAAAAATACCAATTTGTCAATCATTTTAAAAAAAATTGTAGTTTAGAAATTTAAAATAAACATTAATACATTTTCCAGGGAGGTAAATAAAAACAGAAAGGAGAATAAATAGTATGAGTATGTAGACCTCTGAATGATCCCACATGTATAGATATAAAAAAAACAAGCTCAAAACAAATGTTACTTTTTGGTAATAACGACAAAAAAGTAAGAAAAATATATCTTGTAAAACCTGTTAATTCGTATTATGTTGCTGCTCCATTTGTTATTGTACTTTCTGCTATCATGACTATATTTTTCCTACTGATCAATATTGTTGCTTGTCAAACATGAGCGTGTTCGACATCTGCACACGTCTGTTGGTTGGGGAAAAATGGTTGTGAGGAGGAAAATGCTTTCGATCATTAAATATGTCATACGAGTCTTGTCGCTTTTTCTTTGAAACATTATGTGGGAAACAATTTGATCCCATAGAGAAATCATCGTATCCGGGGCCAAACTGTGGCCTTCATCAAAGTCTACATGCAACGTTTTAAGTCCCATTTTAACATTCTTAACTGTCATACAGGCTAAAAAGAAGTGAAACAGTAGAAATATGTGTAAATATTTAAAATTATTATTAAAATGATCATTTGTGCTTTATTGATTACCTTTATTTTATTTAGGTATTATATTTGTCAGTTGTTTATTATTTTTATACATACATATATATATATATATATATATATATATATATATATATATATATATATATATATATATATATATATATATACTTTTTTTTTTTTTTTTTTTTTTTTTTTCTTTTAGTTTTTTTGCTTTCCTGTCACAATACTTGGAGTGTATGGAAGGGGTTGTGGGGCAGGAAATTGTATTCCGTTAAAAAAAAAGAAAGAAAATAAATATAATGTAGAAGTGGTGCATAATTATGTAAATAATTGGGCCAAAGAAACTGTTAAAGATAGTCGACATTTACATATTGGTACTAGAAAATACACTGTGTGTGTGTGTGTGTGTGTGTGTGTGTGTGTGTGTGTGTGTGTGTGTGTGTGTGTGTGTGTGTGTGTGTGTGTGTGTGTGTGTGTGTGTGTGTGTGTGTGTGTGTGTGTGTGTGTGTGCGTGTGCGCGTGCGCGTGCGTGCGTGCGTGCGTGCGTGCAAATAGATTTCCGTCTGCTGTCAATTTCCAGCTGTGGACCACAAGGTATTTAACTGAAGTGACACCTGAAGAAAAAAAATCAATGGCTAATTTAAGACTGCACTTTTTCCCCCTTGCACGTGGAGGCTGAGTGTTTTTTTTTGTTTTTTTTCCTGTCTTCTTTCAACGACAGCAGTAATGAAAAAAATAACGCACACTCTTAAAGTTATTATTTCCTTGTGTAAAGTGTCACTATTACTAAAAATCAATGACTAGTTTAAGGAAGCACCGTTTAATTGCTTCCACTGATGGGAAAAATGAAATCGGATGTGTAAGTAATGAAAAAGCAACACCTGCCTTAATTTGTCAGCGCAACTTACGGGAGTTTTTTTCCCCCCCTTATTGATTGTGTGCATCACACTGGAATCTGCCTTAAGTTGAAACAGTTGATTACTTCTGGATCCGCGTTGATGCCAACAAACACATGATGACTACTATTAGTCTTTTTTACTAGAATAGGTGTTATGGTCAATCTTAAATAGATAACTACACTCATCCTATTTTATTTCTTTTTACATTATTTACTATTTATTGTCAAGTCAACATCATAAATAGTTTACTACAAGATAGTCAGAACATATGTAAACATATGTCTAAAAATGTAACTTTAATTTATAAAGTTGAACATTTATTTCTCCCAAATGACTCATAGTAAACTCTTGTTTATCGCTGTCAATTGGTTCTGGGTCTGACCCTGGTAAATGAATTAACGCAAAGTAGAATTTTTTATAAATTAAATATTTAAATTGCTATAGAGCAGTTATGGCTGCCCTATGAGGACCGCTTTTAACAGTTGATATATTGATTTGTACTATATATTTTTTTTATGTACACTGTAAAAAAATAAATTGTAGATTTTACAATAAAAACTGCAATTTTACCTTAAAATATACAGTGTTTTGTTTTTTTTACTTTACAATATTTCACTGTAAATAAAAAAACAGTACCACTGTTTTTTTACGGAAAGAAATAGCAGCTTAGTTGCCAGAATTTGACTGTAAAATTTACGGTGTTTTTTTTGTTTTTTTTTACCATACATTACTGTAAAAGGAAAAACCGTTGTTATTTTTATTCTACCAGTGTTTTACCATGAACAAATGTGGTACCTTCTCATGCTGGGTTAAAAACCAGTGAGTAAAAATGGGTTTTAAGTAGGGTCTTATAAGTAGCCAATGATGATTAATTATATTGATTAATAAATGTAGTTTATTTTAGCACAACATCATTTGTTTGTTATTTATAAGTCTCTTCTCATGCGGTATATTTGGTTAGTACTTGCTTTTCTAATCAGCCTGACCTAAGCCTTAGGTTTATGTGTAAAATAATATTTGTGATTAACACATGGTTTTACATAATTTGACGAGGCTGTTAGTAGGTTAGATATAATTATTGAAAATAATTCAAACCAAGAGTAACATGAATAATTAGGGACCGCAATGTCCCTTTGGGACAGAGGACCCTATTGTAATTGTAAGGTTTTATTATTATTATTCCGCCGCCTCTTTGAGCTGTAATTTGACCCCCTTAACATGCTTCAAAACTCATTATATTTGACACACACATCAGGACTGGCGAAAATTGCCATCTAATCGAAAAACCAAACCCCAAAACTCAAAATTGCGCTGTAGCGCCCCCTAGGAAAAAACACAGACAAAACTGCTTGTAACTTCCGGTAGGAATGTCGTAGAGACATGAAACCAAAACCTCTATGTAGGTCTGCCTTAGACCTAGATTTCTATACATTGACATCTTTTAGCAAAAATCAACAAGAAGTTGGAAATTCCCCCTTCAAAACAAACATTTAGTACAAACTGTCACTTTTGCGTCTTTGGACACACACATCAGGACTGGCAAAAATTGTGATCTAATAAAAAAAAAACCCCCCAAAACTCAAAATTGCGCTCTAGCGCCCCCTAGGAAGAAAACACAGACACAACTGCTCCTAGGAAGAAAACTCAGACAAAACTGCCTGTAACTTCCAGTAGGAATGTCTTAGAGACATAAAACAAAAACCTCTGTGTGGGCCTCACTTAGACCTACATTTCATATATTGACAACCTCCAGCAAAAATCAACAGGAAGTTTGCAATTCCCCCTTCAAAACAAAAGTTTTGTAAAAACCGGTCACCTTTTTTCAAACATTATCTCCTCTGAGCGCGTTTGTCGTGTCGGCTTCAAACCAGCACAGGAGAGAGATTGAACCCTTCTGATTAAAAGTTGACCAAAGAGTTTTAATTACTGCTCTGGTTTGGATTTTATGTGCCGTCAAAGTCGTTCCCGTCCATCGCTGCTTGCGGCTTTAATTCAGTGTTGATATTTGAGTGAGTCCGGGCACCTCCGTAGTGGAAGAGTTGGGCCCCGAGGTCAAAAAGGTTAAGAATCCCTGACATAGCAGACTTCTGTGCGTCAGGTTTAGGATCCAGATCCACTTATTGCTCGATTGACTGGAGACCACTCCAGGATGCTCCTAGACTCTAGCCCTTCTGGTGACCCGCCACATGATAAATGGTATCGGAAATGAATGACTATATGCTGACAGGACACACATTGATTCTCCAAGTTGTAACTTCAGGAGGTCCGGATTGCAGCGTTCCGAGTCTTACACCTTTTTGGAATTGCGGTGTCGCTGATCCGTGTCACTTAGCTCCTTATCTGGCCAGCGACGTGTTTGCCATTTATGGACATATGGTGGACATCCTGCGCCTCCCGCCAAGCCACGAGCCGCTAATATTTGGTGTATGCGGACAGTGCATGGCGGTGCCCCTCCCTTACTGGAGCAAACAGATGGCCGCTCGATCTTGAGTCATCACAAAGCCATTAGCGGGGACGCTCGCCCTCGGCCGGGGCCGCCTCGATGCTCGCCTGACACTCCTCACTGGTGTTTGCTCACGCTCTTAAGTCGGCCCAGGCGAGCTGGCCGCTCTGTTTGCTCGGGTTAAATGGCCGGTGTGGCCCGACCGAGGCCTCTGATTGGCCGTGACACGGCGCTGTTTGACGGGTGAGATGACACCGCACTGAAGGGAAATGTGTTTGGCTCCTTGCGACAAGTTGGCTTTTGATATAGTGTGTTGACACACCAAAAAGCCCTATGTGCTTCTATATGTGTTGCCAGGGCAGCCCAATCGGCATAAATCATTCAGGGCTAATTCACTGGAACAACACAGGAAATGATCAAGGTGCTATAATGGTCCCTATTACAGTTGCTGGGCCTCTTTAAGACAACCAATAAACTGCTTTATTGTTCTATTTTGGACAGCAAACACTTTTACTTTGCTGCAATTGTCAACACAATTTTCAGCTGTGATTGAAAACAAAACAATTTTTTTCCTGGACCTCGGAGACTCTCTAATCTACGGTCAAACCTGCGTTATATTTTCTCATTTATAGTCTATTCTGTGATGGCCTGTTGAACACAAATAGCGTTTTTTTGTTTTTTTTCTGGGAACTTCTACCTTACCGGACACTGACTTTCAGGGTTTTCTCGACGACATCACATTGTTTCCCGTTGCTTTTTCTTCACCAGGGTTCAGACACAACACAAAGGGTGTTGCCTTCATGCACGTTCAGAAAACTGTGAAACGAGAACTTGAGACTCTGCAGCTCAGTCGAGACTGCGGGAATCGTTTAATTATTAGCCTTTATTTAACCAGGTAAAATCCCATTGAGATCAAAGATCTCTTTTCCAAGGGAGACCTGGCCAAGAGGGCAGCAGCAAGGTTACATTAAAAACAGTAAACAAATACATAAAACATCACATTTACAACATTAAAACTTGCTCACATGACACATGTGCATACAGACAAGGTAGACTGCAGTCCTTTCACAGAAGCTTTAAACTCATTCAGCGTAACTAGGGTTTGAAGTTTAATGTTCGATCGTAGGTTATTCCAAGCCTTCGGTGCTGAAAACCTAAATGCTTTCTTGCCCAGTTCAGTTCTTACTTTGGGGACAACATATTGCAGAACATCCATTGAACGAAGATTGTGACTTCCTTGTTTCTTTTTTAAAAGACAAGACAGATAAGATGGAGTGATACCCAGAATGGTTTTGTAGATGAAAACATACCAATGATTGAGGCGTCGAGCACATAAAGATGTCCAGTTAACCATTGAGTATAACAAACAATGGTGAGTAAGGGGAGCGCAGTTGGTGATGAATCTCAGTGCCCCGTGGTACACACTATCCAGCTTGTGGAGACAAGCAGCAGTAGCATTCATGTACAAC
>NC_084551.2:45392500-45560000 GCF_033978685.3 Nerophis lumbriciformis
GATCACTCGTCAAGCAGCTTGCATGGCGTTTCATCATGCACTTCATCAGAGCTGATAAAGAGTCTCTGAAATGAGAACACAGTATGGGACTACTTACTAGACTGGTGGTGGCGCCGTGTCATAAATACTATTTTATACATTTCATTATATTTGGTGTCATTTTTTTTTTCTGTTTAGGAATCAATTTGAGTGTCCAATGTGACAATGTTTTGGTTATTCCCAAGAAATATCATTACTCTACATGTTACATGTCCATCGGAAACAACGTGTGTTGCAGGTGTAATCACAGAAATATGAAATATTTATTACCCATGATTACACCTTAGGTACGTTTTAAACCAAACAGTAGTCGTTCCAACCCACAGACAGTTACTGTCTGTCCTGGCACGCTACCCGTCTATTCACCTTCTCACAATGTCCTTTCATCAGAGCGCCGCTGTCAGCACGGCAGACCGGCCTGGCGACAGACCTCATAGCCACCGTCACCCGGCGAGGTGGCCGACCATCTGTCATCAGGTCCGGAGACCTCGGAACCCCCCCTCCCCCTCCCGGGGCCCATTAGCTCTCCCTAACGCAGGCGCTGATGCTCGCAGAGAGACCCTAGCAGGCACAAAATAGGCCGCTACTTATCCCCCTTAATTCCCAAATGACTTCTATTTAGCGGCATGCATTATTCAGCACTCGATGTCACTTGGGCGCAGTCGCAAATACTTATGTCAGGTGTTCCTAGTTGGTTCAAACAAGCGCAAATCAGATCACAGCAGCATTAAGGAGAGATTAGAGAAATGAAATTAAGCCTGAAAGGGGAACAAAAAAAGAAATGTGATTTAAATAGCGAGCCTGCAGAGAAAAGTACACTGAGATGAAGACTAATATGAGCAGGGTAAATTTAGACCGGCTCACATTCATAATAGGCTACCTAACGCCCTTTAATAGGCTTAAAATGAGCACTAGAAATAGGCTGCTCGCATTCATTTTTTTTACTGCGCTTGCTTGCTTTTCCACAATAACGTTTATTCTTTTCGCATGTCAATAATACATACACGTGGTACAATACACTCTCACGTCTCAGAGGGCACTATTCAAAGGGGTGGCCGTCTTAATAAAGGACGCTTGTTGCTTAAGAGGAAACTGCTCTTCTTTTTTCTTTTTTCCTATCAATCAATCCAAATGTGAGACGAACCCGCTTTTCTTTTTTCTATGCATTCTAACTAGAGATGTCCGATAATGGCTTTTTTGCCGATATCCGATATTCCGATATTGTCCAACTCTTTAATTACCGATACCGATATCAACCGATACCGATATATACAGTCGTGGAATCAACACATTATTTTGCCTAATTTGGACAACCAGGTATGGTGAAGATAAGGTCCTTTTTTTTAAAAATTAATAAAATAAAATAAGATAAATCAATTAAAAACATTTTCTTGAATAAAAAAGAAAGTAAAACAATATAAAAACAGTTACATAGAAACTAGTAATTAATGAAAATGAGTAAAATTAACTGTTAAAGGTTAGTACTATTAGTGGACCAATCATGTGTGCTTACGGACTGTATCCTTTGCAGACTGTATTGATATATATTGATATATAATGTAGGAACCAGAATATTAATAACAGAAAGAAACAACCCTTTTGTGTGAATGAGTGTAAATGGGGTAAGGCGGTATTTTGTTGGTGCACTAATTGTAAGTGTATCTTGTGTTTTTTATGTTGATTTAATTAAAAAAAACGGGGGGAAAAAAACGATACAGATAATAAAAAAAACGGTACCGATAATTTCCGATATTACATTTTAACGCATTTATCGGCCAATAATATCGGCAGGCCGATATCTCTACACGTTATTATGCCTAATTTTGTTGTGATGCGCCGCTAGATGCATTAAACAATGTAACAAGGTTTTCCAAAATAAATCAACTCAAGTTATGGAAAAACAATGCCAACATGGCACTGCCATATTTATTATTGAAGTCACAAAGTGCATTATTTTTTTTAACATGCCTCAAAACAGCAACCTCCTCATGAGAGCATGAGGAGGTTGAGGTGGGCGGGGATTGGGGGGGCGGGGTTGAGTTGTGTGTGCGTGTGGGGCGGGGGGGTGGGTTAGGGAGTAGCGGGGGGTGTATATTGTAGCCTCCCGGAAGAGTTAGTGCTGCAAGAGGTTCTGGGTATTTGTTCTGTTGTGTTTATGTTGTGTTACGGTGCAGATGTTCTCCCGAAATGTGTTTGTCATTCTTGTTTGGTGTGGGTTCACAGTGTGGCGCATATTTGTAACAGTGTTAAAGTTGTTTATACGGCCACCCTCAGTGTGACCTGTATGGCTGTTGACCAAGTATGCTTGCATTCACTCGTGTGTGTGAAAAGCCGTAGATATTATGTGACTGGGCCGGCATGCAAAGGCAGTGCCTTAAAGGTTAATTGGCGCTCTGTACTTCTCCCTACGTCTGTGTACACAGCGGCGTTTTAAAAAGTCATAAATTTTACTTTTTGAAACCGATACCGATAATTTCCGATATTACATTTTAAAACATTTATCGGCAGATAATGTCGGTAGTCCGATATTATCGGATATCTCTAATTCTAATTCATAAACTCAAACAAAAATCCGCTAACAGTGAAGGTAATGGTATTTTCTCTATTCTGCTGATAAAGCACTCTAAGAAACATTCATATATCATGCAAAATGTTAATATTTATGTATTTCTTATCATTTTAATCATACGTGGGTGAATTAATTTTAATAGAGCAGTGGTTCTCAAACTTTTTTTCACCAAGTACCACCTAAGAAAAAAAATTGTCTCCAAGTACAACCATAATGACCCACATTGAAATACAGTAGCATTGTAGACCTAAGTCGGGGGTCAGCAACCCACGGCTCTCGAGCCGCATGCGGCTCTTTAGCGCCAACCTAGTGGTTCCCTGGAGCATTTTTTTTTAAATTATTGAAATTGGAAGAAAAGAGGGGAAAAATATTTTTTTTTGTTTTAGTATGTTTTTTTGTTTGAGAACAAACATGACACAAACCTTCCCAATTGTAAGAAAGCCCACTGTTTAATATGTTTGTGTGTATGCTTCACTACTAATTTTGGCGCTTCTTGAACTCACCATAATGTGGACTGTGACACAACAATTTGTTCACATGTAAAATCTCCCACTACTTCTTTGTCTCATTTTTTCCACCAAACGTTTTATGCTGTGCGTGAATGCACAAGGGTGAGCTTTGTTGACGTTATTGACTTGTTGGAGTCGTGCGAATCAGGCATATTTGGTCAGTGCATTGCTGCAAGCTAATCCATGCTAACATGCTCTTTAGGCTAGCTGTACATATTGCATATGCCTCGTTTGTAGGTATATTTGAGCTCATTTAATATTCTTTACTTTTGTCCTCTTTGTATAGAATTTAGTTTTGCATCTCTCGTGACACATTATCTGTATGTAATATTGGCTGCATTTCAGATAGTTGTTTGTGTGCTATGTTGTTCCAGACCACAGCAAACGTTACCCAGCTTGCAAAGATTGTAATAAATCTATTAAAAGAAGACAGCCTGCCGTTTTCCTTTAACTGGGACCCACACATCTATACCTTTGGCCATTAAAAGCCAGTAATTTTCAGGAGTTATCTCACCCACAGAGTAGCCTCTGATTTACTAAGGGTTTCTAATGTTGTAAAAATGTGTAGAATAAATATTACACTTCAACATTTTTGTAATCGAAGATTTGCTTCAGCCTGCGACACAGTCATTTTGATAGTATAGATTTTTATATCAACTAAAGCCCTCACTTAAACTTTCCATGAGCAAGATTGAATCTATTTAAAAAAGTGTAACCGAGGGTTTATAAATGTCGCCTATACTGTATGAAACTACAAAATAACAAACACGGAGGGTCCAGTTTACACGAGGACCACTTTATTTACCTCCGCTCCACTGTGTCATCACTTCCGCTCTTAGCGCCTTCAAAATAAGAGCTCAAGGCATATACTGTATAACAGCGCATAACAGGAACTTATCACAAAGAGGAAAGCCCATAAAAATAGGTTACAAAAGTTATTTAATAAGAAGCCAAAAAGTGCAAAAACAATAATGTTCGTGTTGGAGGAGTTGTGAATTAGGTACACCTGCAGTCTGCAGGTGTACCTAATGTTGTGGCCCTGCAGTCATTCACAACTCCTTCAACACGAACATTATTGTTTTTGCACTTTTTGGCTTCTTATGAAATAACTTTTTTAAATAGATTCAATCTTGCACGTGGAAAGTTTAAGTGTGGGCTTTAGTTGATATAACACTCCCGTCAGGGGTTGCATTCTACGGCGGGGGTGCAGGAGGCGGGATTACTGCGAGCCTCAGCCAGTGCGTCTTTTGCAGCCGTTTTATGATCGCTCAGCACAAGAAATACGTTACACACATACAGTTGTTGACAAAATACACTGTACATTATATACCTCAGCTAACTAAACTATGGAAATGTATAATATAGTTCATATAGCAATACGGTCTCACTGCACAGCAGGCCAGCAGTTAGCCGAGTCAGCAATCCATGTTGAGGCACAAATGAGTGACGTGCCTCAACTGGCTGCTGTTCACCGCACCGTCTCTTCTCAGTATTTGAACGGCAAATGTGAAAATTCAGCGATTTTAAATAAAAATAATCTAAAACTGGTGAAGTTAAATGGAAAATAACTTTATAGTATAATCACTGGATACATATAACAATTTGATTAAAAAAAATTCTTTTTACATTTTTTTTCTTTTCATGATGGCAGGTGAGGCCCCGCCTCACCTGCCTCTAGTGACTGCATGTCACTGACACACACTATGACACTAAGAACACCACAGTCATCAATCAACAATTCTTCTTCCAAAAAATTAACATGTCTGCTTTTTCAGGATCAAGTCTTACCCGCTCTTCGCTAATCGTGTCGCCAACGGTGGAAAAAACATGTTCACTTGCCGTGAAACTAGCTTGGACACACAGATAGGTTTGACAACATCCTCCTCCAGTCTGTATCTAAACCTTCTGGGGTCCATCAGTGTGGCCTCCTACAGGAATGACTGCACGTCCTTGTCCTGGAGGGAAAATGAGAGACAGACACAGTATAGAATTAGTGGGGAAATTAGCTGAATGTGAAGACTAGGGTGTCTGTTATTAAGTCTTTAGCATTAGTATGTGGAATTAAATGATGGAATGGATTAAGTAATGAAGTTAAACATTGTACTGATATGATCCACTTTAAGAGGTTGTTCAAATTAATAGTGCTTACAAAGTACAAAGACGAATTATGAGAAATACTTTCAACCTTATTGAAAATAAGATATTCTTCATCTCAGTATGTATATATATGACTGAATTAATTAATTACATATTACAAAACTGTTGTATATACTAATTCACAGATGTTATTTTATTATAAAAAGGTCAGTAAATGATGTATGTATTTGTAAACGCTCTGAAGTGGGGAAGGGGTAGGATTAAATAAGCTTTACTTCTTCCTACTCCTTTTCGGACATGATGTAAAGTGAAATAATATGAAACTATGATGTGTTATGCTGTAAGTGTGTTCATGCACGAAATAAACTAAAGAAAAAAAGAAAGCACTAGTTTATTAGACAGACCTGCAAACTCTGTAGTGGTGTAGGCTACAAGATAACGTTAACGTTATCAGACACATACAAAAAGGCTAACATTAACGTTACCGTTAGCCACTGACTGTGCTTAGGTAACGTTAGTCTAGCTAGCATTACTGCAGTCCTGGTTGACATAAGAGGTAACCTTATTTTAGCTAAAGGCTACAAGTGAGCAAATATGGGAATTAACCAGCAACAGTTAACGTTAGTTACTCACCGGCACTGCAGGTTGAAGCAGAGGAAGAGGGGCGTGCTTCGTCATCTCTGTCGCTGCTTCTTCACGTGTCGAAGACACGCCACGGTTCTCGAACGTTCAGGTTATGTACGGCCTGAACATGTTTCAACATGCTTGTTGTACTCCCCCCCCCCCCCCCTTACATGAGAGCGAAGCCTGGCAATAATTGCATATTGCCGTTTCCTCGTCGTATTTTTTTCTAAAATGAAGCCATGCCTTGAGGCGTTTTGTTGTTGCTGCTTTCTGTATCTGCCGCCGAATGACTGAGCTACGTCATTTCCTGTGATGTCCCACAGGGCATTTCCTGTGGGACGGGATTCGTTCCCAGGGATTCGAATAAAGAACCAACTCTTTTTCTTTACTATAGTGACCTCGATAACGGGAACCGGTTCTCAAAAAGGGATTCGAGTCCATGGAATCGGTTCTTTTCTTATCGAACAACCAGGAGAACCGGTTTCGAACATCATCCCTAATGGGTTCTCTTTTTGCTTATGTGGGGCAAAGACAATGGTTAACTGAAGAAAATATTTTTACATACACCCACTAATCTGTGTGATGCTGTGAGGAAGACAATTAACAGGCCAACATTCACTTGCCATCAGTGACACGTAGATCTGAGTGTCATCTGCATAGTTGTCACGTTGAAGCTGCATATTAGCTCACCTAGTAGCGGCATGTACAAGTTGAACAATAGGGGTCCCAGAATCGAGCCCTGAGGAACCCCACAGCTCATAACCGTTCGGTCAGAGACACAGTCACCAATTTCAGTACAGTATTGGTCTTATTTTCTATTCTCATGTTGTGACAAACGACACAGCGAGTCAACAAGCGGAACTTCTGTTTCTGGGTTAACAGTAACTTTTAGTGTCATGGCGCCAAAGCCAGTGTTTACTTTCAAATTAAGCGGAGAACAAAACTGTTTATGCACTTAAAGGGGAACATTATCACAATTTCAGAATGGTTAAAACCATTAAAAGTCAGAAAACCATTAAAAATCAGTTCCCAGTGGCTTATTATATTTTTTGAAGTTTTTTTCAAAATTTTACCCATCACGCAATATCCCTAAAATAAGCTTCAAAGTGCCTGATTTTAACCATCGTTATATACACCCGTCCATTTTCCTGTGACGTCACATAGTGAAGCCAACACAAACAAACATGGCGAAAAGAACAGCAAGCTATAGCGACATTAGCTCGGATTCAGACTCGGATTTCAGCGGCTTAAGCGATTCAACAGATTACGCATGTATTGAAACGGTGGAGGCAGGTAGCGAAAACGAAATTGAAGAAGAAACTGAAGCTATTGAGCCATATCGGTTTGAACCGTATGCAAGCGAAACCGACGAAAACGATACGACAGCCAGCGACACGGGAGAAAGCGAGGACGAATTCGACGATCGCCTTCTAACCAACGATTGGTATGTGTTTGTTTGGCATTAAAGGATACTAACAACTATGAACTAGGTTTACAGCATATGAAATACATTTGGCAACAACATGCACTTTGAGATTGCAGACAGCCCAATTTTCATCAATAAATATATTCTGTAGACATACCCTCATCCACGCTCTTTTCCTGAAAGCTGATCTGTCCAGTTTTGGAGTTGATGTCAGCAGGCCAGGGAAGCTAGGGTCGATAGGGGGTTTAGCTCGCTCGTCTGCGGGAACAAACTGCCGCCATTGCTTGCCGTGCTACCGAGGTCCTTTGTCCCCGAATTGCTCACACACTCCGGCAGATTCAATAGGGGTCTGGCGACAGATTTCTTTGACTTTATCGTTGGAAATGCATCTGCTTTGAGTGTCGCAGGATATCCACACATTCTTGCCATCTCTGTCGTAGCATAGCTTTCGTCGGTAAAGTGTGCGGAACAAACGTCTAATTTCTTGCCACTTTCGCATCTTTGGGCCACTGGTGCAACTTGAATCCGTCCCTGTTCGTGTTGTTACACCCTCCGACAACACACCGACGAGGCATGATGTCACCAAGGTACGGAAAACAGTAGAAAAAAACGGAAAATAACAGAGCTGATTTGACTCGTTGTTTGAGAAAATGGCGGATTGCTTCCCGATGTGACGCCACGTTGTGACGTCAACGCTCCGAGAGCGAATATTAGAAAGGCGTTTAATTCGCCAAAATTCACCCATTTAGAGTTCGGAAATCGGTTAAAAAAATATATGGTCTTTTTTCTGCAACATCAAGGTATATATTGACACTTACATAGGTCTGGTGATAATGTTCCCCTTTAAGGTTTGACTCCTGCCGCACCGATAACACATATTGATGAGCCTTTTGACTGGTCAAAAGACAACAACGGGACCATTACGGCTGGACTCAATGGGACTTGGCATGTCACTTTATGCTAACCAGAAATACTCTATTGTTGGATTATTAAAAATCTATCCTTTTAACAGCTGTCGGCGCAATGCTAAGTAGAGACGCGCTTCATCTCTGACATCAAACACAGCTCCACATGACATTGGTGAGCCTTTGACGCAAGCGGTATGGAATGACAAAAACAGGTTAAACGCAACGATCATGTGGACCAACTTTTGGCAAAACAACTTAGGCCCAATGTTTCCGCATATCAAAGCCTAGTTCCAACTGAGAGGAATTACACAGGATGTGACAACGTACAGTATTTCCACCTAGTGGCTGTGATCGAAGCCTCGACAAAGGTCATAGCAATAATGCTTGGAGGAGCCTAGAACACACTATTTTTTGGGTAAAATGAGTGTTCATGTTTATTGGGCTCTAATATTGTTAAAAATGTCTTATTTTTTATGCTCTATGAAAATATTGGATTTATTAATAAGAACCCTACTTTGCGAAATATTTATTTACCATGATCATTGTTCATTGTTGACATAGTTGACGCGATAAACAAGAGGCGACCATAGTTTTCTCCCGCCGCTCATTTTTCGTTGGTCCCATGGCTTGTTATTAACCCTTGTGTAATGTTCATATTGTTGTTACTCAGCCAGCGTTTGTGGGTCTGATGGACCCGTTGCATTTTGTGGCTTTTAATGCCTCACAATCAAACACTTTTATGTTAAAATACTGAACAGATGTTTATTGGGATAAGGTAAATCTTATTGTTCAGACCCACAAACACTGGCTGAGTAACAACAATATGAACGTTGCATGGAAATTTCTCTGCCAGTTTCTACATCCCACAGGGATTCTTCTTTTGTGTTTCTGCACCTGCGGTTCCCACACAAGGTTGCAACATTGTTTGTCAACAGTCTGCTCTCATTTTCTCGCACATTTGACCCTCTGATGTTCTGTGTACCTACACTCTGTCCTCCTCCTGTCTAGGCCTGCTGTGTGTGTGTGTGTGTGGTACACAGAACATTAATTTCCACACTTCTATTAGCACCAAGTCCAGTGGACCCGGACATCTTATATGTAATAGAAATGTGTAGGGGGTGTATGGTGTGTGGTCATTAAATACGTATTTTGATATCTGTTCTTCACAGAAAATGAGCCAAAGCCAGTGAGTCTCAGTTTGAAAAATCAATTAATTGTATCATTTTTCTTTTAATAAAAAATGAAAACTGGTCCCACAGACCCAAACACCACACTCCATAAAAATGCACAATTTGTCAGCAGCGACAAGCTTCTTTTGTTTTGGTATGGCAGATTGATACAACGCAAGGAAAGTACTACTTTCCCCAACCGGAATGACCGGAGTGTATCGCAAGATCTGGTGTTCGGAGTCTGATTCAAAATGGCTAAATAAACAAGTCAACGCACAAAATTAAAATACAATTTTTGGACGCCAATTGAAAAAATATACTTTAACTAGATGAGGCAATTCCTGAAGGAAATGCGTGTGAATGCTCCAATGCTGAAATTGAACTGAAATGCTGACAGAATGTAGTATGAATGTAAGAATAGTTTGAATGTTGGAATGGTTTGAATGTTGAAGAGTTTGAATTTCCAGGAAAACCGGAATTTGGTTTGGAACTTGGGAAAGTGTTAGATTGAATGTGCAGAATGAGTGGAATGTGTTGATGTTGGAATGGTTTGAATAGGTTGAAAAATGTGGGAATTGTGCAACTTGGAAAAATGTCCCATTCATTTCAATGGGAATTTGGAAGTTTTGGGAAAAGTGGAATTTTTGTGAAAATGATTAAGTGCATTAATGTCCTGAAAGAGCTGAATTGATTGAATCGGTAAAGAAATGTTGAAGTAGTAACATTTTTAATTGAGAAGGTTGTATTACGGAATTCCTGGAATTTCGGGAAAACCGGGAATTTTTCCAGTTCAAAAGACAACTTCCTTTTTTTTTTTCCTGATTAAGAGGAAAGTTTTGACAGTGGAACGGTTGAAATGGGTTGAAAAATGTGGAAGGAGTAGTCGACAGAAAAAAGGGTGAAAAATGCGTTTGAAAAAACGGGAATTCTGTGAATTCCTGGACTTTTTTTGAACTTGGAAACATTCTACTTTGAATGTGCAGGATGAGTGGAATAGGTTGAAGGTGGAATGGTTTGAATCGGTTGAAAAATGTGCAAATGGTGGACGTTTGAAAAATGGCCAATTCATTTTGAATGGGGAAAATGTCCCGGAAAACCTGGAATTCTGGGAAATCTGGGAATTTTTGGAATTTGTCAAGGAAAAGCCCGCGATTCCCGAATAGGCTGAACAGTTTGAAGTTGGAACGGTTTGAATCGGGTGACAAAATTTGGAAGGTAGAGCGCGACAAAATCTGGAGAAGAAGAAGAATAGGTTGTTGAATAAAATATAGATACATTTTGGTGTACAAACCCCGTTTTCCATATGACTTGTGAAATTGTGTTAGATGTAAATATAAACGGAATACAATGATTTGCAAATCCTTTTCAACCCATATTCAATTGAATGCACTACAAAGACAAGATATTTGATGTTCAAACTCATAAACTTTATTTTTTTTTGCAAATAATAATTAACTTGGAATTTCATGGCTGCAACACGTGCCAAAGTAGTTGGGAAAGGGCATGTTCACCACTGTGTTACATGGCCTTTCCTTTTAACAACACTCAGTAAACGTTTGGGAACTGAGGAGACACAATTTTTAAGCTTCTCAGGTGGAATTCTTTCCCATTCTTGCTTGATGTACAGCTTAAGTTGTTCAACAGTCCGGGGGTCTCCGTTGTGGTATTTTAGGCTTTATAATGCGCCACACATTTTCAATGGGAGACAGGTCTGGACTACAGGTAGGCCAGTCTAGTACCCGCACGCTTTTACTATGAAGCAACGTTGATGTAACACGTGGCTTGGCATTGTCTTGCTGAAATAAGCAGGGGTGTCCATGGTAATGTTGCTTGGATGGCAACATATGTTGCTCCAAAACCTGTATGTACCTTTCAGCATTAATGGCGCCTTCGCAGATGTGTAAGTTACCCATGTCTTGGCCACTAATACACCCCCATACCATCACACATGCTGCCTTTTCACCTTTGCGCCAAAGCAATCCGGATGGTTCTTTTCCTCTCTGTTCCGGAGGACACGACGTCCACAGTTTCCAAAAATAATTTGAAATGTGGACTCGTCAGACCACAGAACACTTTTCCACTTTGTATCAGTCCATCTTAGATGAGCTCAGGCCCAGCGAAGCCGACGGCGTTTCTGGGTGTTGTTGATAAACGGTTTTCGCCTTGCAAAGGAGAGTTTTAACTTGCACTTACAGATGTAGCGACCAACTGTAGTTACTGACAGTGGGTTTCTGAAGTGTTCCTGAGCCCATGTGGTGATATCCTTTACACACTGATGTCGCTTGTTGATGCAGTACCGCCTGAGGGATCCAAGGTCACGGACTTAGCTGCTTGTTAGCGTGCAGTGATTTCTCCAGATTCTCTGAACCCTTTGATGATATTATGGACCGTAGATGGTGAAATCCCTAAATTTCTTGCAATAGCTGGTTGAGAAAGGTTTTTCTTAAACTGTTCAACAATTTGCTCACGCATTTGTTGACAAAGTGGTGACCCTCACCCCATCCTTGTTTGTGAATGACTGAGCATTTCATGGAATCTACTTTTATACCCAATCCTGGCACCCACCTGTTCCCAATTAGCCTGCACACCTGTGGGATGTTCCAAATAAGTCTTTGATGAGCATTCCTCAACTTTATCAGTATTTATTGCCACCTTTCCCAACTTCTTTGTCACGTGTTGCTGGCATCAAATTCTAAAGTTAATGATTATTTGCAAAAAAAAAAAAAATGTTTATCAGTTTGAACATCAAATATGTTGTCTTTGTAGCATATTCCACTGAATATGGGTTGGAAATGATTTGCAAATCATTGTATTCCGTTTATATTTACATCTAACACAATTTCCCAACTCATACGGAAACGGGGTTTGTAGAAAACCATATGTGTGAATTCTTTGTAGCATTCACACAACTGAGGCAACTTTTTGAGAAAAATTTCAAAAATTGTTAGCTTGGGTATAAGCTGTATTTAACATGTATGTTAATTAATTATCCGTGCCATAAGGTTAGAACAGTGCAGTCACAATAAGGCTAATTACAGCTCTCCCATTCGATCTCTGTAACTTAACTGTCTATCAGCATATATATTCAAAATAAGCAATATTCCAAGGGTATCATTTAGGTTGTCCATTAAAATCAGTGCAGTATGTTAAAGATAGACCGACAGTCTTGTTGACAAGATGAAGTCTAAAATTCTCTGCATTCCAAAATTAGCTTCCATGCACACCAAGTCCATAAACAGTTGGAGGTGTTCATGGCCTTTGTGGTCAACAGGCGTGTTTAGGTTCAGTTCCCAAAATAAGACCGTGAAAGATATATTTAGGTATCAAAACAAAGCGAACAACAGCGTCCTTCTCTTGAAAAACAACCACCTAGTGTGATGAACCCCTGGCACAAGTCCAGCACCCTCTGGTGGCCACACCATGGAAGGCCTGAGTGGACCGAGCTGTTCACGTGCAAGATGGTCTTCTCAAGCCCCCCCGATGTCTTGTTTTGGCAACACGTTGTGGGGGGTGTGCGTTGGCGGGTGGGTGTTGAGCCAGGACAATATGTTTTTTTTTTTTTTTCAAACGCCTCCAAGCCAATGTTTGTTTAAGAACAAGCTGACACGTCTCCGCGGCCAAGGCGGACCTGCAAGCATCGTTTGCAAATGACATGTTTGACATTCAAATACTCTATTGCCTTATAAAGTGCAAAATACAAAATATTTGGTGTCATCTTGAAGTGGCTGATGATTCCCTGAGCATTCCGGATCATAACTTGGTAGAGGAGGAGGAGGTCAAAAGAAGGGGGAGAGACCGCGAGAGTGTGAACATCTATTTATTTATTTATTTATTTGACGCATTTAAAACAGATGGTTCCTTGTGTGCAGAGCGGAAGTGTCTCTTAACTGGCTTGGCTCGACATCGGTGGCGGAAGGCCAACGTCAACCTTGGGATCAGGCAGTGCCAGCAACAGTGCCGTCTATAGCCAGCCAGCAGAATGGCCGCTGGTACTTTTACTACTACTGTAACCTGATCAGTTCTTTGATACTTCATTCTTATACATCAATGCTGTAATGTACAAAACCAGTGAAGTTGGCACCTTGTGTAAATTGTATATAAAAACTAAATACAATGATTTGCAAATCCTTTTCAACCTATATTCAATTGAATAGACTGTAAAAACAAGATACATAACATTCGAACTGGAAAACTTTGCAAATATTGGCTCATTTGGAATTTGATGCCTGCAACATGTTTCAAAAAAGCTGGCAGAAGTGGCAAAAAAGACTGAGAAAGTTGAGGAATGCTCATCAAACATTTATTTGGAACATCCCACAGGTGAACAGGCAAATTGGGAACAGGTGGGTGCCATGATTGGGTATAAAAGCAGCTTCCATGAAATGCTCAGTCATTCACAAACAAGGATGGGGCGAGGGTCACCACTTTGTCAACAAATGCGTCAGCAAATTGTTGAACAGTTTAAGAACAGCATTTCTCAACGAGCTATTGCAAGGAATTTGGGGATTTCACCATCTAAGGTCCGTAATATCATCTAAAGGTTCAGAGAATCCGGATAAATCCCTGCATGTAAGCGATATTACGGACCTTCGATCCCTCAGGTGGTACTGCATCAAAAAGCGACGTCAGTGTGTAAAGGATATCACCACATGGGCTAAGAAACACTTCAGAAAACCACTGTCAGTAACTACAGTTCGTCGCTACATCTGTAAGTGCAAGTTAAAACTCTCCTATGCCATTTATCAACAACACCCAGCAACGCTGCCGGCTTCGCTGGGCCCGAGCTCATCTAAGATGGACAGATGCAGAAAGGAAAAGGGTTCTGTGGTCTGACCAGTCCACATTTCAAATAGTTTTTGGAAACTGTGGCCGTTGTGTCCTCCGGAACAGAGAGGAAAAGAGCCACCTGTATTGTTATAGGCGCAAAGTTCAGAAGCCAGCATCTGTGATGGTATGGGGGTGTATTAGTGCCCAAGGCCTGGGCAACTTACACACCTGTGAAGGCACCATTAATGCTGAAAGGTACATACAGGTTTTGGAGCGACATATGTTGCCATCCAAGCAACGTTACCCCTGCTTATTTCCACAAGACAATGCCAAGCCACGTGTTACAACAGCGTGACTTAATAGTAAAAGAGTGCGGGTACTAGACTGGCCTGCCTGTAGTCCAGACCTGTCTCCCATTGAAAATGTGTGGCCATTATGAAGCCTAAAATACCACAACGGAGACCCCCGGACTGTTGAACAACTTAAGCTGTACATCAAGCAAGAATGGGAAAGAATTCCACCTGAAAAGCTTCAAAGATTGCTCTCCTCAGTTCCCAAACGTTTACTGAGTGTTGATAAAAGGAAAGACCATGTAACACAGTGGTAAAAATGCCCCTGTGCCAACTTTTTTGCAATATGTTGCTGCCATTAAATTCTAAGTTAATGATTATTTGCAAAAAAAAAATAAGTTTCTCAGTTCGAATGTTAAATATCTTGTCTTTGCAGTCTATTCAATTGAATATAAAATTTGAAAAGGATTTGCAAATAATTTTATTCTGTTTTTATTTACGAATCACACAACGTGCCAACGTGCAATTTTTCGGGATTTACGCAGATCCCAAATACACGTCAGCAGGTACCAGCATGTAAGAAAAGTTGCTTTTGCATAATATTGCGAAACAAAACGCCAGATATGTCTTACCTTATACACACACCACTCGTATGTTTAATACACCGACAATCCATCAAGCAGTGCGGCTTCATAGCTTACCAAAGTCGTACTAAAACATTTTGATAGATTTTTGAGCGCCGTGTGTAATGTTCTATATTTTCAATGGAACTTATAAAATGTTGGTGTTGTTTACTTGAGTCATATTGCCATCATAGTGCAGTCTATGCAAATCTCTTATGATGGACTGCCATCTACTGGTCACACTTATCATTACACCATGTACCAAATAAAATAGCTTTGAGGTGGGTGAGCTCAAACAAACTTATACCTTAAATTAGGCGCACCTAAGACGCACTGTCGAGTTTTGAGGGGGAAAAAAAGGATTTTAGGAGCGCCTTATAGTCCGGAAAATACGGTACTGTCAGTGGCAGAAGAAATATTGAATATTGTTCTGGCTTCTTAAGAGCCATAGTATTTTTTATTTTAATGTTTAAAAATGTTTCTCTTCTTCTGTTTTAATTTGTACAGGTTTGAGAGTGCTTTTTAAAAAAATTTTTTATAAATAAACGGATTTTGGGGAACATCACTGCCTGTTTATATGACTTCATGGGACTTCACTTCCTGTTGTCATAATTCCTTCGAGTATAGAGCGATCACTGTCTAAGACAGTGTTGTCCCGATACCAATATTTTGGTACCGTTACCAAAATTATTTCAATACTTTTCGGTACTTTTCTAAATAAAGGGGACCACAAAAAAATCGCATTGCTGGGTTTATTTTAACAAAAAATCTTAGGGTACTTTAAACATATGTTTGTTTTTACAAGTTTGTCCTTAAATAAAATAGTGAACATAAAAGACAACTTGTCTTTTAGTAGTAAGTAAGTACCGTATTTTTCGGACTATAAGTCGCAGTTTTTTTCATAGTTTGGCCGGGCTCCAGTGTGATTTATATATGTTTTTTTCCTTCTTTATTATGCATTTTTGGCAGGCGCGACTTATACTCCGGTGCGACTTATACTCCGAAAAATACGGTAAACAAAGGCTCCTAATTTAGCTGCTGACATATGCAGTAACATATTGTGTCATTTATCATTCTATTATTTTGTCAAAATTATTATAAGTGGTAGAAAATGAATTATTAATCTACTTGTTAATTTACTGTTAATATCTGCTTACTTTCTCTTTTAACGTGTTCTACACTTGTGTTAAAATGTAATAATCACTTATTCTTCTGTTGTTTGATACTTTACATTAGTTTTGGGTGATACCATACATTTTCAGAGGCAGTATAGTACCGTATATGATTCATTAGTATCGCGGTACAACCCTAGTCTAAGAGTAAGATAGCAGTAGGTTAAATGTGCACAATTGAATAGATTAGTTTCTCACACAGCAATGTGTTTATACGAGTTTATATTGGGGTATGTTGTTTCTTAATGGGGAAATACGTTAATTTCTATTGCAATCGTGTAAGCATTTAAGCTATCTAATAAGCTAGCGCTAGCATGCTTCGCCAGTAAATGGGCAGTATTACTAGTCTGTTAATTTAAGTGTAATCAATTATGGGTTTTACAATCATTTTAACTCAAAACAGTTATAGTATTCGTCAGGAGTTGTACCACGGTTTATCATATCGTTTATTGTAACATTCCGAATGTTGATATGTACCGATACAGAAATCGAATATTACAGTTCTGTCCATCTGTTCGAAAATGACTCATATTTTTTGTTGATCATAGTCATCCAGGAACCAAGAAGTAACCCGCAAAGTCACTGAATTTAGGCCTTTGTTTTTTGATTCATGATAAAACCAACAAACGAGATTTCTCTATAGAATCTCCTCTCTGGTCAACAAAAGCACCATGAGGATTCTAGCGGGAACTCTCGTTCAACCCTTTTTCGATTACGCATGCACCTCCTGGTACCCTAGCACCTCCAAAACCCTCAAATCTAAACTCTAAACATCCCAGAACAAGCTAGTCCGATTACTTCTAGACCTCCACCCCAGATCCCACCTCACTCCTACCCACTTCTCCAAAGTGGGCTGGCTCAGGGTGGAGGACAGAGTAAAACAACTTGCACTGAGCCTGTCATGTCTGTGTTGATCATGTTTTTGTTTGGCCATGTGCTGTTTGTTTTTTGGACGCTTTTTAGTTCCTGGTTTCACTCTCTTGTTTTTGTCACCATAGCAACCCATTAGTTTTCACCTGTCATGTCACGCACCTGTTTCACGTTTTGAGTCACGCACCTGTTTTCGCTGATCATCACTGCTATTTAAGCCTTTCTGTTTCTGTTGTTCGTCCTGGTGACATTATCATATCTATCTATCCTTTCTACCTCTGCTACCGGTCATGCCAAGCCATTGTTTCATGCACGTTTTTCATGCCACAGTAAGTGTTTTTGTTTATTGTTCATAGTTAATTGCCTTTGTGCTAGTCTTTTGGTTTCATTAGTCAAGTTTGTTCTCCGCCATTGTGCGCGCCTTTTGTTTGCTTTTTTTTTTTGTAGTTATAGTGTTTAAATAAAATATGTACTCACATTCACGCTTTTGCATTCCGGGAAAACAAACTCCAAGGTCCACGTATTGACAGAGCCTAGTCTATAAAATCCGCTACACCTCCCTGATACCGAAGTACATGTCAAACTACTTCCTTAACGTAAATGACCGCCACAACCACAACACCAGGGGGAGCTCCACTAACCACGTTAAACCCAGATTCCGATCTAACAAAGGTCTTAACTCATTGTGTGAATGGGTAAATGTGGAAGTAGTGTCAAAGCGCTTTGAGTACCTTGAAGGTAGAAAAGCGCTATACAAGTACAAGTACAACCCATTCTCTTTCTATGCCACATCAATGTGGAATGCACTACCAACAGGTGTAAAAGAAAGTGCATCTCTATCCTCCTTCAAAACCGCAATAAAAGTACACCTCCAGGCAACTTCAACCCTAAACTAACACCCTCCCCGGACTGTTAATAATCAAAGGTAAATAATCAAATGTAGATACTTCTTCTTATGCCTTCTGATCTCTCTCTCTCTCTCTCTCTCTCTCTCTCTCTCTCTTTCTCTGTTCTCAATTGTCGATGACTGAAATGATAACAACCAAACCTAACCCCATTACACCCCGGATTGTAAATAATGTAAATAATTCAATGTATATACTCTGATGATTATCTTGTGTGATGACTGTATTATGATGATAATATATATCTGATAGTATATATCTGTATCATGAATCAATTTAAGTGGACCCCGACTTTTGTTGAAAAACTTATTCGGGTGTTACCATTTAGTGGTCAATTGTACGGAATATGTACTTCACTGTGCAACCTACTAATAAAAGTCTCAATCAATCAAAAAACCTTGCTGAATGAAAAGAGGTCTTAGGTCTCTGGCATGTTAGGTCTCTTAATGCATTAGTCTATAACTCCTTGAACTAGCCCGTTTTCTTTCTTTTTTTTACAGTTTGCTATGCATCTTCCTAATGCTGCTCTGACTGCGTTGTAATTAAATTACTCATGCACTCTATATGCCTTCTCACCACGAGGTCCAGGAGGCGTAATCAGCCTATAGGAAATGGGCCTAATGAGGCAGTTGAGTAATCAGTATGCTAATGATACAGTCGTATGGATGGCAGCGAGTGACGACGTCAAGTCACAAGTTGGACAGTCGCTGTGCTAAAAGATGCGCCGAGTGCCTGGCAATATGTTCGCGCGCGCCGCCATCCGCGTGAAAACACAGCGCAAACACGTCTCAGCGCGTCCATATGTTTGTGCTGCACGCGGCCCAGGGAGCGCTGCATACTGTAGCGAGCAACCTGTACTTACTGTTGCAGTCGCACCTCTCTTCGGAAAGTGAAAATTAAAGGCAGGAGACTCGTGTGAGCGCATTAATTAGACACAGACCCGTCGAAGTCACACTCCTCGTGGCGAACGCGCTGCAACCCTCAATTAGTGGCAGCGAACGAAGCAATTAAGAGCTCTGCCCTATGGAGGGAGCTGCCAGTACACTGGGAGCAGGCAGGTAGCGAAAACCCCGAGGGGGCCACAGCTTGATAATGACTATTGATCAACGGCCACTGGAGCATGCGATGCAACTGTGTGCTTTTTAGCACAGCTCTATTTCACCAGACGCCTTCGTTGCTGAGCTTGTTTGACAGCTCAAGACCTTAGCGACTGACTCAATAACTGACTGAATGACTGCTTGTCTGACTGATGACAGACAGACTTGGTGACTTACACATTGCCAGATAGACCAGTCTGCGCAGAAAGAACTCGCAGTCAACCTGGTGGATGGGCGGATTGACAGGATGACACTTTAACCTACGTTAAAAAGAAACAGCGGTCAACAGGACCGTTAAACCAAAGGACGTATGGAACATTATATTTGCAACGGTCAGAGAAACCGAAGAACAAACACAGCACTGACTGACTGGTCAACATAAAATACAAATAGACAGTCAGTTCCGCAGTCTCCGTACCAGGTTCTGTAACAGCTTCTTCCCTCAGGCCATAAGACTCTTGAATGCATCATAATAATCCCCTCAATTACCCCGAAAAACGGATTAACTTGCTGGAATATAAACACAATATAACATACATCCATAAACATAGATGCATATGCAAAAGTGCAATATATTTATCTGTACAGTACCGTATTTTTCAGATTATTAATCGCTCCGGAGTATAAATCGCACTGGCCGAAAATGCATAATAAAGAAAGAAAAAAACATATATAAGTCGCACTAGAGTATAAGTCGCATTTTTGGGGGAAATTTATTTGATACAATCCAACACCAAGAATAGACATTTGAAAGGCAATTTGAAATAAATAAAGAATACTGAACAACAGGCTGAATAAGTGTACGTTATATGACGCATAAATAACCAACTGAGAACGTGCCTGGTATGTTAACGTAACATATTATGGTAAGAGTCATTCAAATAACTATAACATATAGAACATGCTATACGTTTACCAAACAATCTTTCACTCCTAATCTGATGAAATCTTCTTCCTCGGTGTTAATAATTTCACACATAAGTCGCTCCAGAGTATACAAACCCTGTTTCCATATGAGTTGGGAAATTGTGTTAGATGTAAATATAAACGGAATACAATGATTTGCAAATCGTTTTCAACCCATATTCAGTTGAATATGCTACAAAGACAACATATTTGATGTTCAAACTGATAACATTTTTTTTTTTTTTGCAAATAATCATTAACTTTAGAATTTGATGCCAGCAACACGTGACAAAGAAGTTGGGAAAGGTGGCAATAAATACTGATAAAGTTGAGGAATGCTCATCAAACACTTATTTGGAACATCCCACAGGTGAACAGGCAAATTGGGAACAGGTGGGTGCCATGATTGGGTATAAAAGTAGATTCCATAAAATGCTCAGTCATTCACAAACAAGGATGGGGCGAAGGTCACCACTTTGCCAACAAATGCGTGAGCAAATTGTTGAACAGTTTAAGAACAACCTTTCTCAACCAGGTATTGCAAGGAATTTAGGGATTTCACCATCTACGGTCCGTAATATAATCAAAGGGTTCAGAGAATCTGGAGAAATCACTGCACGTAAGCAGCTAAGCCCGTGACCTTTGATCCCTCAGGCTGTACTGCATCAACAAGCGACATCAGTGTGTAAAGGATATCACCACATGGGCTCAGGAACACTTCAGAAACCCACTGTCAGTACCTACAGTTGGTCGCTACATCTGTAAGTGCAAGTTAAAACTCTCCTATGCAAGGCAAAAACCGTTTACCAACAACACCCAGAAACGCTGTCGGCTTCGCTGGGCCTGAGCTCATCTAAGATGGACTGATACAAAGTGGAAAAGTGTTCTGTGGTCTGACGAGTCCACATTTGAAATTGTTTTTGGAAACTGTGGACGTCGTGTCCTCCGGACCAAAGAGGAAAAGAACCATCCGGATTGTTATAGATGCAAAGTTGAAAAGCCAGCATCTGTGATGGTATGGGGGTGTATTAGTGCCCAAGACATGGGTAACTTACACATCTGTGAAGGCGCCATTAATGCTGAAAGGTACATACAGGTTTTGGAGCAACATATGTTGCCATCCAAGCAACGTTACCATGGACGCCCCTGCTTATTTCAGCAAGACAATGCCAAGTCACGTGTTACATCAACGTGGCTTCATAGTAAAAGAGTGCGGGTACTAGACTGGCCTGCCTGTAGTCCAGACCTGTCTCCCATTGAAAATGTGTGGCACATTATGAAGCCTAAAATACCACAACGGAGACCCCCGGACTGTTGAACAACTTAAGCTGTACATCAAGCAAGAATGGGAAAGAAGTCCACCTGAGAAGCTTAAAAAATGTGTCTCCTCAGCTCCCAAACATTTACTGAGTGTTGTTAAAAGGAAAGGCCATGTAACATAGTGGTGAACATGCCCTTTCCCAACTACTTTGGCACGTGTTGCAGCCATGAAATTCTAAGTTAATTATTATTTGCAAAAAAAAAATTAAGTTCATGAGTTTGAACATCAAATATCTTGTCTTTGTAGTGCATTCAACTGAATATGGGTTTAAAAGGATTTGCAAATCATTGTATTCCGTTTATATTTACATCTAACACAATTTCCCAACTCATATGGAAACGGGGTTTGTAAATCGCACCCCTGGCCAAACTATGAAAAAAACTGCGATTTATAATCCGAAAAATCTGTAATTTATTTATGTATATCTGCACCTTATTGTTCATTTATCCTGCACTACAACGAGCTAATGCAACGAAATGTTGTTCTTATCTTTACTGTAAAGTCCAAATTTGAGTGACAATAAAAGGAAGTCTAAGTCTAACAGGATTGATTGATTGTTTGAGACTTTTATTAGTAGATTGCACAGTAGAGTACATATTCCGTACAATTGACCACTAAATGGTAACACCCGAATAAGTTTTTCAACTTGTTTAAGTCGGGGTCCACGTTAATCAATTCATGGAAGACCATTAAAGTCTGACCAATGGAGAGCAAGACAGACTTGCATTACTTTCTGATTGGTAGACTAAAGGTGCTCACAGACTCCAGCGTACTATGCGCAGTCACGTAGTGGTGCGCACTTCCTCGTTTTAGTTTCCTGTGAAATGTTCGTGAAACACTACATTTCCTGCAATCTCTGCGCGTTGTCTAGATTTTTCTGTCATGCACTGACGGAAAAAAAAGTGGAGCTGCGCTACCTACTCATTTTGCCAAACGATGAACTAAAGAGACGGTTGGTGGTACTTTGTCGTACGGCCGTTAAACGCTACAAGAGACGAGGCGTGTCGTGCTTTCTACTAGCTGCTTCGAGCAAAATGTTGCAGCCCGTTCGACTGGACACATCAACTGTGTCGGTGAATAGTTGTGGAAAATTCCTAATTCATAAATTGGGCTCATTTTAATTTCATGATATTCGTAGTGGCAAAATTCAGATCTTACATGCAGTCATATAATTTGAGCTTTGCACACACAGGCCTGGTAAGTTTATATAGCTCTTCTGCGAAAGCTGACGTGTGACTTGCATATGTCTTCCAAAAAGCCAGAGGCAATGTTTTCCTGAGTGAGCGACCACTCGGGATGTATATCGTTAAGATTTTATCGATACCGATAATAATAATAATGGATACGATTTATATAGAGTTTTTCTAGACACTCAAAGCGCGTCACAGAGAGCTGAGACCCCATCATTCATTCACTCCACATTCACTCATGGATGGTGGTAAGCTACATCTGTAGCCACAGCTGCCCTTGGGTAGACTGACGGAATATAGATATTCCTTATCAATACTGGTATTCATTGGTACTCTTATCAGTACTATATGCAATTTGTGTAGATAAAAATGTGAAAAAATGCATTTTTTTAGTAGCACAAGAGATTGTACACCATCCATCCATCCAGTTTCTACTGCTTGTCCCGTTTGTGTGGCGGGGGGTGCTGGAGCCTATCTCAGCTGCTTCGGGCGGAAGGCGGGGTACACCCTGGACAAGTCGCCATCTCATCACAGGGCCAACACAGATAGACCGACATCATTCACACTCACGTTCACACACTAGGGCCAATTTAGTGTTGCCAATCAACCTATCCCCAGGTGCATGTCTTTGGAGGTGGGAGCAGAGGTGGGTAGTAACGTGCTACATTTACTCCGTTACATCTACTTGAGTAACTTTTGGGATAAATTGTACTTCTAAGAGTAGTTTTAATGCAACATACTTTTACTTTTACTTGAGTATATTTATAGAGAAGAAACGCTACTTTTACTCCGCTACTTTTATCTACATTCAGCTCGCTTCTCGCTACTAATTTTTATCGATCTGTTAATGCACGCTTTGTTTGTTTTGGTCTGTCAGACAGACCTCCATAGTGCCTGCGTTTCAGCAAATACAGTCACTGGTGACGTTCACTCCGTTCCACCAATCAGATGCAGTCACTGGTGACGTTGGACCAATCAAACAGAGCCAGTGGTCACATGATCTGACTTAAACAAGTTGAAAAACGTATTCGGGTGTTACCATTTAGTGGTCAATTGTACGGAATATGTACTGTACTGTGCAATCTACTAATAAAAGTTCCAATCAATCAATCAAAAGTGTGAAGGAAAAAAGACCCTTTTTTTATTTCAACCGTACATCCCGTCAAAAGCCTAAAGACTGACTGCACAGTTCCTGTCTTCACAATAAATGTGCCGCTCCATGGCGCCTGCGCTTTCAAAATAAGAGTCTCCGAAAGCCAGCGCAAACAAGCTAACAAGCTACGGAGTTTGCCGCCAATGTATTTCTTGTAAAGTGTATAAAAACGAATATGGAAGCTGGACAAATAAGATGCCAAAAAGCAACCACTTTCATGTGGTATTAGACAGAAAGGAGGAACTTTTTTTCTCCTCCATTTGAAAACGAGGACGTAATCAGCACTACTGTCTGATTACAATCAATGCAAGTCATCAGAATCAGGTAATACACCAACTTATATTCTTGTCTTCATGAAAGAAAGGAATCTATATGTGTTAAACATGCATGTATATTCATTAAAACACCTTTAACATGTAAACAAAAACGGCAAAATAAATAAATATAAACTATATACTGTATATATCAATGTATGTATATATATACAGTATATATGTGTATATATATATATATATATATATATGTGTGTGTGTGTGTATATATATATATATACATATGTATATGTATATATATATATATATATATGTGTGTGTGTGTGTGTGTGTGTGTGTATATATATATATATATATATATATATATATATATATATATATATATGATATGTGTGTGTATGTTACTCATCAGTTACTCAGTACTTGAGTAGTTTTTTCACAACATACTTTTTACTTTTACTCAAGTAAATATTTGGGTGACTACTCCTTACTTTTACTTGAGTAATAAATCTCTAAAGTAACAGTACTCTTACTTGAGTACAATTTCTGGCTACTCTACCCACCTCTGGGTGGGAGGAAGCCGGTGTACCCGGAGGGAACCCACGCAGTCACGGGGAGAACAGGCAAACTCCACACAGAAAGATCCCGAGCCCAGGATCGAACCCAGGACTTTCGTACTGTGAGGTACATGCACTAACCCCTGTATTACCGTGCTGCCGATTGTACACCAGCAACATCATAATATAACATCTCATAGCAGATCATTATTTTATCAACACTTGCTTTTTAGGTCTCAAGTCAACTATGTTTGCAGTGGAAAGTCCAATGCAGTTATGTCATCATCTTGTTAGTACCACACAGATGTATCACTGTTTTTATTTTCATTACAATTACACTCAGTATATCCATCAATCTAGCTGAGATAGGCTCCAGCGCCCCCCGCGACCCCGAAGGGAATAAGCGGTAGAAAATGGATGGATGGATGGATATCCATCAATCCATTACCTACCGCTTATCCCTATAACAGTGGTTCTTAACCTGGGTTCGATGAGTCGGCCTCAGGGGTTCGGCAGAGCGGAGGTCAAGAAACGCCCGACTCATCGTGTAAATAAAAACTTCTCCCTGTCAGCGTATTAAGGATACCCCCAAACAATGTTCCCTCTAATTTTACATATGTGTAAGCAAACACAAAAACTCCTTGAGCATTCGGTGGAGCACATGTGAGCGACGTCAGACACGCACATGCACTGTGGTCACACCTGTCCCAAACCTGACTAAATAACAAGTTCAATGTTTTATTATTGTAGTCAAATGACAGCAGTCATTTCCATGAGATTATTTTCTAATATAAGTGTTTTGGCCCACTTACAATGACTATAAAATATTGTTTTTCATGAGCTGTGTACTAGAATTATATGTCTGGGTAGGAATCCTACTTTGGAAATAATGTGTATTCCTTTCAGATGTCGCATTTAGTTCCCACTAAAACATTCACATGTTGCACAATGAGATGTAAACATGGGATTATGTGTACATTCCTGTAAATTTCTGTTTGTAAAATATATCTTTATTAGTATTATTTTAATATAATAACATCATTTTATGATTATGGTTCGGGTTCGGTGAATACGCATATGAAACTGGTGGGGTTCGGTACCTCCAACAAGGTTAAGAACCTCTGCCCTATAATATTTGGAATAGATAATAAAGCAAAATAATAATAATGTATGGCATTCATGATCATGATATCTCATATCAAATATATAATACAAATCAATACAGTTAAACATGAATTGCTATTCATGTTTGTGTTGCACATGGACCCTTTTGAGTGACGGACCGGAAGCCATGTTGAGTGTTGACAGCCACCAAAGTATATGTCTTTGTCCTGTGTGTATAATATAAATGAAAAGACCAAGTAATGATTTAAAAATGTTATTTTTTGAGTGAATTCATATTGACATGTGGCTTACTGGATTGCTTCGAGGACAGTCAGGTTGTTCACTTCAAACAGACACAAACTCTTATTAGCGTGTGTGGCGACTAGTGTGTTACAAATTTTTGTGTGTTGTTGATTCCTTATTTGTGATTATTCCAAGCTGATTATCATCTACCTGGCGTTGTAGCGGCACTTGAACTGATTGTGATAACGTGTCATAATTACCAATAGAAGTATCATTACTCCCGAGTCTTAACAGTCTTCCAGAACAGACCCAATTAAGAACCCGTACCAAAAAATACCAGTACAAGGTATACATCCCTAGCGACCACAACTCATGTACAAACAATGGCAAGTGAAGCGACATCCACATTGTTGTTGGAGCTGGAACTAATCATTTTGAAACAGTCACTTTTATCAGAGTGGAAGACGTTGGCAAAGTCAGGCTGTGCAACACGAGAGCAAGTCGATGCAAAGGAAGGAAAACACGGAATTTATATAATAAAAAAGCCACTTTTTTGGTTATATCAATCTTTATGATAATGTAATGAATTTAAATACCTTCTTTTAGTTGAGATTACAAAATAAATGAGTTACAGATCATAATGAATTATTGCCTGACGGGACTAGGATTAGCATAATTACGAGTGAGGATAGGACTTTTATTTTATAACAAGGTTCTACCTCTATATGACCACCGATTGAAGCCTGTTGGAGTTAACATGTTATTACCTTTTTTCTGTTACTTCCTCCTCTGGCGCTGCCTCGCTAACCTGAGCTGCTATTCTTAGCCAACAGTTTGATGCACACACTTGCTACAAGCACATAAGAAGAAGTAGGAGTGAGAAGTAGGAACGATAGTAAAGCTCTGTAGCTAAAAGTAGCAGCCTTTTTTTTTAATGCATCAAAAAGCCTTTAGAAGATGTTGAAGCCATCATACAGGTGAAATATCGTGCAAAAGACCAATCATGTCAGCAATTCAACTTTAAATGTGAAACTAAAAATTTGGAGGGGGCATACTTGCCAACCCTCCCGAATTTTCCGGGAGACTCCCGAAATTCAGCGCCTCTCCCGAAAACCTCCCTGGACAAATATTCTCCCGAAAATCTCCCGATTTTCAGCCGTAGCTGGAAGCCACGCCCCCTCCAGTTCCATGCGGACCTGAGTGAGGACAGCCTTTTTTCATGACGGGAAGACAACAGGGTGACAAGAACTAAATCATCCAGACTAGAGATAAATTGTATTATTATGTTTATCTTACCTAAAAATAAATATATTTATTAATTAAAAAATAATAATAAATAAATAAATGTTTACTATATTTTGCTAAAAACATCAAAATTAATTGTATTTTTATTTGTATTTTTTCCTGACTCATTATTACATCCAGCCATAGAATTATACATTAAAATAAACATTCATCCATCCATCCATCCATTTTCTACCGCTTATTCCCTTCGGGGTCGCTGGAGCCTATCTCAGCTACAATCGGGCGGAAGGCGGGGTACACCCTGGACAAGTCGCCACCTCATCGCAGGGCCAACACAGATAGACAACATTCACACTCAACATATTTGAAATAATTGATTTTAAATTATCATAATAATTCATTTAAAATGACCATATTTAATTATTAAAATAATTGCTTGTTTATCAACAACTTTAGCATTTTATTCATTACATTTTGAAACTCTCAGAAGTCAAGTTATGTTATATTCCTTTATATGTATTTATGCAAGTTTGAAGTATCAATTATCTAAACACAGTTTTGTTTGCATATTTTCAGGATGTAGATATCTATATATATATATATATATATATATATATATATATATATATATATATATATATATATATATATCCATCCATCCATCCATCCCTTTTCTACCGCTTATTCCCTTCGGGGTCGCGGGTGGCGCTGGAGCCTATCTCAGCTACAATCGGGCGGAAGGCGGCGTACACCCTGGACAAGTCGTGACCTCATCGCAGGGCCAACACAGATAGACAGACAACATTCACACTCAGATTCACACATTAGGGCCAATTTAGTGTTGCCAATCAACCTATCCCCAGGTGCATGTCTTTGGAGGTGGGAGGAAGCCGGAGTACCCGGAGGGAACCCACGCAGTCACGGGGAGAACATGCAAACTCCACACAGAAAGATCCCGAGGCCGGGATTGAACTCACGACTACTCAGGACCTTCGTATTGTGAGGCAGACGCACTAACCCCTCTGTCACCGTGCTGCCCTATATATATATATATATATATATATATATATATATATATATATATATATATATATATATATATATATATATATATATATGTATATATATATATATATATATATATATATATATGTATGTATATATGTATGTATGAAATACTTGACTTGGTGAATTCTAGCTGTCAATATACTCGTCCCCTCTTAACCACGCCCCGCCCCACCCCCGACCACGCCCCCACCTCCCGAAATCGGAGGTCTCAAGGTTGGCAAGTATGGGAGGGGGTAGCATCCCAAGCTGCATCTCTCGCAAGGGAACACCCATACAACGCTACGAAAAACCCTAAAGATACATCAGACCAAGATGGGCTGCCTAAGGAAACCCGTGGTGCAACGCACAGTGCCAGTACCCTGTACGGCACCTGATGAGACGGAGGAGGATCCAGGCCCGGACACTCCCCACAGTGCCCAGAACCTCCAAGCACCACTGGCGCAACCCCAAAGCAGACCGTCAAAAGGGGGAACATGTGGCGTAGTGCGCTACCTGGACACAAGTCGAGGGACTGATCACCCTCGGCTGGGTCGCCCGGGTGAGGGTGTTTGATTCAGACCCGAAACACCCTATGACCCCGGGAGAATCACTGATGATGTGTCCAGGTTGCACCATGAGGTGTATAATAGAACTAAATTCATTAAATGAAAAGTGAGGTATGTCTATCCTTTATTTGTTATAATTTTATGATCATGGCTTACGGTTTTTTAAAATCCCAAATTTTCAAAGATTTTTAATTCCAGGTCTTCATAAACTAAGCCATAATCATCAAAACTATATTAAAAAGGCTTGAAATATCTATATAGGTATAGGTCCATGAACTGTATTCTAATTTTGTAGTATATTACACAAACATGTCTGTAGATGTTCTCACTCATCCAGGTCATTGTAATCTCAGGGCATTCAATCAATCACAACTGAACTGATTGGTTTGTCTTAGAAGACGTTTTGCCTCTCACCCTTTATCAGTAATGCTCCTAGACTTAGATTGGTCAGATCCGGTCTTAGACTTAGATTGGTCAAATCTAGTCTTAGGCTGAGGCTGCTTCTACACTAAGCTGGCTAAGGTTATACAGAGTATATCCCATCTAACCGTATCCCTGTCCACACACACACAATGCCATCGTTTAAGAACCCCTATCCCCTGCGTCCGCCGGCGCAACACAACCTAGTACGCATGCGCGGAAAATGGCAGACACGAATATATATTACGTCATAGTCACCTCTGACCTGGAAGTGTATCCTTACCCTGTGTTTCAATGTGGTCTATTGCCACATTTCTTTTAACAGTAAACCTTGCTTGCCTCACCATCAGCAGCTGTTAGACTAGCCCTTTTGTAGTGAATCACACCTGAGCCATCATACATGAATCATATCTTTAATGGACGTGTGAAAGTAAACAATGTGGTAAAGAACATTTTGCAACAATAAATCTAGGGATCTAGATATCTGATCAAGGCACTCTTCATTGTCCATTCTTGCAATTCTGCCTGTGCTTGTAGGCTGAAATTGGCGGTCGTACTTGACGGCCGCAACCACTTCATGGCTTCACAATAGTTATAGAGTACAAAACTAGACGTTGAGTTATCGCTCGACATACATGGCGGACAATAACTGATAGTCTGCTTTGCTAGTCCTAAAGCATTCGCTGTTTTCCGTAGTCGTCCCTCGTCCACAGGAGTCCGCATTCTCATTGTCTCTCCCTCGACAAATGGACTAAGTTTTTCGCTAAGTAGAATCACAGCTGACCTGGACATTCGAAAGTTCTCTTGCCGTTCCTCTAGTACCACACAATCGTTTACAAACATATCCCACCAGGCTGCCGTTCTTTCAGGCCTTATCCAAAACCGTTGCTCAACCTTGCCATGTTGCCGTCTGAGATGTGTTGTATACGGAATAGCTGCAATCGCGCGTTTCCTTCTCTTAAGTATTCATGTGTGATCTCCACAAGTGTCTGTACATATAGAAAAAGGAGAAACACGGGCATGTCTGGATGACTCGCCTCCATCTTTCCAGTGGCCACCTCAGAGTTACGAAACCGGTTGTTATGAAGCTGGCTGTGGGGCGTTCTTTCTAACGTCACTTCCTGTGTGGGGCGTGGTCTTCATGACTTCACTTCCTCTCCGAACTCAGTTTGTAAACGATCAATGAGTCCATACAGAGCTAAGAGACGGAGATACAAGAATTACACGGCACACTTACCCGTGTAAACAATTATCCAAGGAGGGGAACCTTAAACGATGGGTTAGTGTGGCTGACACGGGGTTTAGGCTAAATAATTATTCATTTAAGGCAGGGGTCGGCGACCCGCGGCTCTTTGATCACTCTGATGCGGCTCAGCAGCTTACTTGCTGAACCCCCCAATTTCCCCGTGAGACTTCCGAATTTCGGTGCCTCTCGCAGAAAACTCCCGGGATTAATTTTCACCGATTTTCACCCTTACAGCTATAATAAGGGCGTGCCATGATGGTACAACATTTGGCACCCTCTACAATCGGTTTTAACAGCGTGCCAGCCCAACACTTGTTATACAATATACATCTGCTGCTTGCACACGTACGTGACAGCAAGGCATACTTGGTCAACAGCCACACAGGTTACACTGACGGTGACCATATAAAACAACTTTATCACTGTTACTAATAATGCACCACACTTTGAACCAAAACCAAACAAGAATGACAAACACATTTCGGGAGAACATCTGCACCTTAACACAACATAAACACAACAGAACAAACACCAAGAATCCCATGCAGCCCTGACTTTTCCGGGCTACATTATACACCCCTGCTACCACCAAACCCCGCCCCCACCCCAACCCTGCTCCCTCAAACATCAACACCCCCCCCGTCCCCCCATCTCTGTGCGTCGGTTGAGGTGGGCGAGGTTTGGTAGCGGGGTGTATAATGTATCCCGGAAGAGTTAGGGCTGCATGGGATTCTGGGTATTTGTCCTGTTGTGTTTATGTTGTGTTACGGTGCAGATGTTCTCCCGAAATGTGTTTGTCATTCTTGTTTGGTGTGGGTTCACAGTGTGGCGCATTATTAGTAAGAGTGTTAAAGTTTTTTTATACCGCCACCGTCAGTGTAACCTGTGTGGTTGTTGACCAAGTATGCCTTGCTGTCACCCACGTGACCAAGCGGAAGCCTCATACAACGTGTGGCTGATCAGGCACGCTGGTTGTGGTGGGTGCTATATGCTGTACCATCACGGCACGCATGACGCTGACTAGCGCCATTCATTTAAAACCCGCGTGCTGCACCAGCTTTCAAATTCCATATAAAGGTGTTTGTCAGCGTGTCTGAGACCACTGGTTTATACATAGCACAAAGCAAAAAAAAAACTTTGTTTGCAGTGTTATTTTATTTAAAATTTCAAAAAAATTTTGCGGCTCCCATTGTTATCTATAATTTGTGAAACTGGTCAAAATGGCTCTTTGACTGGTAAAGGTTGCCGACCCCTGGTTTAAGGAGTTATCCGGCTTAATGTAGACAGTGCCTTCGATTGGTCAGATTTAATTTTAGGCTTAGATTGGTCAGATCGAGTTTAGCGGCCGGTGCCAAAACCCCAACTATTTATAATGCAACTCCAGGAGAGCGTGCCTGGGTAAGGATGGATGCAAAAGAGCAATCCTACTGTCATGAATGAGCTGATAGCAACGGATCGACCACCTTGGGCTGATAGTGGTTGATCCACAGTGATCGTTCTGCCGCACAATACCTCAACGCTAACGAGGGGGAATTCCACTTCAACGATTGTCGTTGGCATTGACAGTAGGATTGCTCAGTTGTTTTTCTCACTGCAATAGGGCATAACCATCCATGCAGGCACACCCTTCTGGTGTTGGAGTATATTATATTTTGAGTTTCGGCACCAGCAGCGAGACTAGATCTGACCAGTTTGTCTATGAGCGTGAACTGATTAAGGGGATTTGGATGAGAGGCGGAACGTCTTCTAAGACAAACCAAACAATCAATTTGCAATTGACTGAATGCCCTGAGTCTTACTATAAAATAATTTTGACTAATGTAATAATTCATTTGTATTATTTTTTTATCATTACATTTTATACATATGTTGCTCCAATACCTGTATGTATCTTTCAGCATTAATGGTGCCCTCACAGATGTGTAAGTTACCCATGCCTTTGGCACTAATACACCCCCATACCATCACACATGCTGGCTTTTGAACTTTGGGCCTATAACTATCCGGATGGTTCTTTTCCACAGTTTCCAAAAACTATTTGAAATGTGGACTCGTCAGACCACGGAACACTTTTCCACTTTGCATCAGTCCAAAGCTGGCAACGTTTCTGGGTGTTGTTGATAAATGGCTTTCGCTTTGCATAGTAGAGTTTTAACTTGCACTTCCAGATGTAGCGACGAACTGTAGTTACTGACAGTGGTTTTCTGAAGTGTTCCTGAGCCCATGTGGTGATATCCTTTACACACAGATGTCAGTTTTTGATGCAGTACCGCCTGAGGGATCGAGGGTCCGTAATATCATCGCTTATGTGCAGTGATTGACGGATTGTGGATGGTGAAATCCCTAAATTCCTTGCAATAGCTCGTTGAGTAATGTTGTTCTTAAACTGTTCAACAATTTGCTCACGCATTTGTTTACAAAGTGGTGACCCTCGCCCCATCCTTGTTTGTGAATGACTGAGCATTTCATGGAAGCTGCTTTTATACCCAATCATGGCACCCACCTGTTCCCAATTAGCCTGTTTGCCTGTGGAATGTTCCAAGTAAGTGTTTGATGAGCATTCCTCAACTTTCTCAGTCTTTTTTGCTACTTGTGCCAGCTTTTTTGAAACATTTTGCCATACTTGCCACAACCCTCCCGAATTTTCCGGGAGACTCCCGAAATTCAGCGCCTTTCCCGAAAACCTCCCGGGACAAATATTCTCCCGAAAATCTCCCGATTTTCAGCCGGAGCTGGAGGCCACGCCCCCTCCAGCTCCATGCGGACCTGAGTGAGGACAGCCTTTTTTCACGACGGTAGGACAACAGTGTGACAAGAACTAAATCATCCAGACAAGAGATAAATTGTATTATTATTTTTATCTTACCTAAAAATAAATATATCTATTAATTAAAAAAAAAAAAAAAACTAAATATATTTTTACTATATTTTGCTAAAAACATCAAAATTAATTGTATTTTTCTTTTTTTTTCTGACTCCTTATTACATCCAGCCATAGAATTATACATTAAAATAAACATACATCCATCCATTTTCTACCGCTTATATTTGAAATAATTAATTTTAAATGATCATAATAATTCATTTAAAATGACCATATTTAATTATTATAATAATTGCTTGTTTATCAACAACTTTAGCATTTTATTCATTACATTTTGAAGCTCTCAGAAGCCAAGTTATGTTATATTCCTTAAGATTTATTTATGCAAGTTTGAAGTATCAATTATCTAAACAAAGTTTTGTTTGCCCCTGCGATGAGGTGGCGACTTGTCCAGGGTGTACCCCGCCTTCCGCCCGATTGTAGCTGACATAGGCTCCAGCGCCCCCCGCGACCCCGAAGGGAATAAGCGGTAGGAAATGGATGGATGGATGGATGGACAGTTTTGTTTGCATATTTTCAGGATGTAGAATGGTAAATTCTAGCTGTCAATATACTCCATCCATCCATTTTCTACCGCTTATTCCCTTTGGGGTTGCGGGGGGCGCTGGAGCCTATCTCAGCTACAATCGGGCGGAAGGCGGCGTACACCCTGGACAAGTCGCCATCTCATCGCAGGGCCAACACAGATAGACAGACAACATTCACACTCAACATATTTCAATATACTCCTCCCCTCTTAACCACGCCCCCGCCCCACCCCCCGACCACGCCCTCCACCCCACCTCCCGAAATCGGAGGTCTCAAGGTTGGCAAGTATGCGTGTTGCAGGCATCAAATTCCTAATGAGCTAATATTTGCAAAAAAATACCAAAGTTTTCCAGTTCAATCGTTAAGTATCTTGTCTTTGCAGTCTATTCAATTGAATATAGGTTGAAAAGGATTTGCAAATCATTGCATTGTCCAGGGTGTACGCCGCCTTCCGCCCGATTGTAGCTGAGATAGGTTCCAGCGCCCCCCGCGACCCCGAAGGGAATAAGCGGTAGAAAATGGATGGATGGATGGATTTACACAACGTGCCAACTTCACTGGTTTTGGGTTTTGTAAAACATGACAATTAGAATGCATGATTTTGTTTTGTATCCAGATGGTTTTGGAATTAGAAGCATGTATTCCAACATGATGAATAATGACATTGAGATGTGACTCAAGATAAGAGTCATACCTTTTTTTATTTTTAGAAGGTAATAGATTATTTTTTTTGGTCACTAAATAGATCAAATGAGCATATTTGTTTTTTAAACGTGCCAAAGCAAGAGATCGTTGACTCTTGCCTCATCACTGTGCAACATCAACACATCAGCACTGCCTCATGACAAATCTCTGCCTGTTGTTGTTTTTGTGGGCGTGCGCTTTCTAATGACATCAACCAGGTCGGACTTTGAGCGGCGCTCGTCTCCATTCTCATTGAAGCCCCCCAAATTGACATGTCTCCCTTGTGATCTTGACATGTGATTAAGATTTAACGGCGGAATTATGATCATTAAAACGAAATGACTGATACAGGGGACAGATGAGGAGCTATTCATTCGACCTACTCTTCCTGTAATAATATTCAAACAGACAGGCTGCCTCTTATTACGTCTTAATTAGCTGGTGCAATCTGTACACAGGGGCAGGAAATGACGGCCAAGTTAGCGAGGCGCTGCTTCTTCACAACGGAGGACTTTTTTTTGTTTTGTCACAGCAAACACCAGTACGCTACGTAAAAAGGTCCATGGCTAGAAATCAGCAGTGAATTGAATCTAATGCTTGCTTCTTTTATTTGTTTTTTGTCTTTCGTCTTTGCTAGCCACACTGCAAAAACTGAAATCTAAGTAAGATTATATATCTCAAATAAGGGTGACATTTGCTTATTTTCTGTCTGATTAGATAATTCTTCTCACTAGGGATGTCCGATAATGGCTTTTTGCCGATATCCGATATTCCGATATTGTCCAACTCTTTAATTACCGATACCGATATCAACCGATATATGCAGTCGTGGAATTAACACATTATTATGCCTAATTTGGACAACCAGGTATGGTGAAAATAAGGTACTTTTGAAAAAAATTAATACAATAAAATAAGATAAATAAATTAAAAACCTTTTCTTGAATAAAAAAAAAGTAAAACAATATAAAAACAGTTACATAGAAACTGGTAATTATGAAAATGAGTTAAATTAACTGTTAAAGGTCTATAGACTAAGGAATTAAAATAGCAGCCACATGACTGAAATTTAACTACCAAGTTCTCTTTATGTATTTTTTATTCCTGAAAATTAATCCGGCAGTCATTTCCAGTAATACCAAATACAAACCCAAAACCAGTGAAGTTTGCACGTTGTGTATATCATAAATAAAAACTGAATCCAATTATTTGCAAATTCTTTTCAACCTATATTCAGTTGAATACACTGCAAAGACAAAATACTTAACGTTCAAACTCAGAAAATTTCTTATTTTTTGCAAATATTAGCTCATTTGAAATTTGATGCCTGCAATATCAAAGGTTTAGAGAATCTAGAGAAATCACTGCACGTAAGCGTAATAAACAGTGAATGCCTCAGGCGGTACTGCATCAAAAAGCGACATTAGTGTGTAAAGGATATCACCACATGGGCTCAGGAACACTTCAGAAAACCACTGTCAGTAACTACACTTTGTCGCTAGATCTGTAAGTGCAAATTAAAACTCTACTATGCATAGCGAAAGCCATTTATCAACAACACCCAGAAACGCCACCGTCTTCGCTGGGCCCGAGCTCATCTCCTGAAGGAATCAATAAAGTACTATCTATCTATCTATCTAAGATGGACTGATGCAAAGTGGAAAAGGGTTCTGTGGTCTGACGAGTCCACCTTTCAAATTGTTTTTGGAAACTGTGGACGTTGTGTTGAGTGTTAAAATTAAATATGTATTTACCTTCACGCCATGTCCGGTCCAAAATATTTGCACCATGGGAAAACAAACCACGCCAAAGTCCAAGTCGTGTCAGTTATTATGAATTATTGACCTATCCAAGGTTTCGATTACGTCACATCAAATATTGCACTCAGAAAAATATTTTTGGTGGAAGATTTTGCATATTTTGTGTGTTTGCCATAAAAAAAACATAGTTTTGTTTGACAAAAAAGGGCGGAAAACAAACAAAAAAACAACATAAAAAAAACTAAAACATTTTGAAATGAGGAATAGATCTGAAGTTCATGCAGACTCCAGAGATTTAAGCGTTAAATATAAAATGTATGTATGCCCTGGCACACCATTATCATCATTTCATGACGAAGCAAAACCCTTTTTACACTTTTATACTGAAATAAATACACCTACAACTTATTAAATAAAATCATTGAAAAAAATACTGGCAGCGGTAAAGTTTAGATCTATGAAGGAAAGAAGAAAGTGAATGAATGTTTATAACTGAATACATTTACATATGCATACAAATGTGTCTTCTTTTTTTAATTATTTCTTTTAATGAATTAAGTAACGTTTATGACAACCTTTTTCCAAAACACAATATACAAACCCCGTTTCCATATGAGTTGGGAAATTGTGTTAGATGTAAATATAAACGGAATACAATGATTTGAAAATCCTTTTCAACCCATATTCAATTGAATGCACTACAAAGACAAGATATTTGATGTTCAAACTCATAAACTTTATTATTTTTTTGCAAATAATAATTAACTTAGAATTTCATGGCTGCAACACGTGCCAAAATAGTTGGGAAAGAGCATGTTCACCACTGTGTTACATGGCCTTTCCTTTTAACAACACTCAGTAAACGTTTGGGAACTGAGGAGACACATTTTTTAAGCTTCTCAGGTGGAATTCTTTCCCATTCTTGCTTGATGTACAGCTTAAGTTGTTCAACCGTCTGGGGGTCTCCGTTGTGGTATTTTAGGCTTCATAATGCGCCACAGATTTTCAATGGGAGACAGGTCTGGACTACAGGCAGGCCAGTCTGGTACCTGCACTCTTTTACTATGAAGCCACGTTGATGTAGCACGTGGCTTGGCATTGTCTTGCTGAAATAAGCAGGGGCGTCCATGGTAACGTTGCTTGGATGGCAACATATGTTGCTCCAAAACCTGTATGTACCTTTCAGCATTAATGGCGCCTTCACAGATGTGTAAGTTACCCATGTCTTGGGCACTAATACACCCCCATACCATCACAGATGCTGGCTTTCCAACTTTGCGCCGATAACAATCCGGATGGTTCTTTTCCTCTTTGGTTCGGAGGACACGACGTCCACTGTTTCCAAAAACAATTTGAAATGTGGACTCGTCAGACCACAGAACTCTTTTCCACTTTGTATTAGTCCATCTTATATTAGCTCAGGCCTAGCGAAGCTGACGGCGTTTCTGGGGGTTGTTGATAAACGGTTTTCGCCTTGCATAGGAGAGTTTTAACTTGCACTTACAGATGTAGCAACCAACTGTAGTTACTGACAGTGGGTTTCTGAAGTGTTCCTGAGCCCATGTGGTGATATCCTTTACACACTGATATCGCTTGTTGATGCAGTACAGCCTGAGGGATCGAAGGTCACGGGCTTAGCTGCTTACGTGCAGTGATTTCTCCAGATACTCTGAAGCCTTTGATGATATTATGGACCGTAGATGGTGGAATCCCTAAATTCCTTGCAATAGCTGGTTGAGAAAGGTTTTTCTTAAACTGTTCAACAATTTGCTCACGCATTTGTTGACAAAGTGGTGACCCTCGCCCCATCCTTGTTTGTGAATGACTGAGCATTTCATGGAATCTAATTTTATACCCAATCATGGCACCCACCTGTTCCCAATTTGCCTGTTCGCCTGTGGGATGTTCCAAATAAGTGTTTGATGAGCATTCCTCAACTTTATCAGTATTTATTGCCACCTTTCCCAACTTCTTTGTCACGTGTTGCTGGCATCAAAGTTAATGATTATTTGCAAAAAAAAATGTTTATGAGTTTGAACATCAAATATGTTGTCTTTGTAGCATATTCAACTGAATATGGGTTGAAAATGATTTGCACATCATTGTATTCTAACACAATTTCCCAACTCATATGGAAACGGGGTTTGTAGAATGTGAGCTATAACAGGACGTTTATCATTTGTTTTCAAAACGCTTACAAAAAAATGGGACCCCAAAAATTTACATGGACCCCATTTTGAAAATTCCTAGCGCCAACACTGCTGTCAACAGAGGAGAAAAAATGCTTTATTTAAATAAATATATTATTTATAAAGCAAGTTCAAGCATCATTGGCAAATTTTCACCTCGTCCCGGCCTTGGCGTGCACGCATGTATGTGTCCTCTTTTGGGGATTTCAGAATATGGTCAGCCTAGCCCGGGGGTCGGCAACCCGCGGCTCTAGAGCCGCATGCGGCTCTTTAGCGCCGCCCTGGTGTCTCTCTGGAGCTTTTTCAAAAATGTATGAAAAATGGAAAAAAATGAGGGCAAAAAAATATATTTTTTGTGCTAATATGGTTTTTGTAGGAGAAAAAACATGACACAAACGTCCCTAATTGTTATAAAGCACACTGTTTATATTAAATATGTTTCACTGATTCGAGAATTTGGGGAGCGCCGTTTTGTCCTACTAATTTTGGCGGTCCTTGAACTCACCTTAGTTTGTTTACATGTATAACTTTCTCCGACTTTCTAGGACGTGTTTTATGCCACTTCTTTTTCTGTCTCATTTTGTCCAACACACTTTTAACGTTGTGCGTGAATGCACAAAGGTGAGTTTTGTTGATGTTATTAACTTGTGTGGAGTGCTAATCGGGCATATTTGTTCAATGCATGACTGCAAGCTAATCGATGCTAACATGCTATTTAGGCTAGCTATATGTACATATTGCATCATTATGCCTCATTTGTAGGTATATTTGAGGTCATTTAGTTTCCTTGAAGTCCTCTTAATTCAATTTATATCTCATGACACACTATCTGTATGTAATATGGCTTTTAATTTTTTGTGGCTCCAGACAGATTTGTTTTTGTATTTTTGGTCCAATATGGCTCTTTCAACATTTTGGGTTGCCGACCCCTGGCCTAGCCAATATGGAACCCTGTTTCGGTACCCGCTCTAATATAGGCTGGTATTAATTATCTTCACTATGGCGCCATATATTACCACAAGTCTCTGTTGACGTCTTTGTCATATCATAGCACTTACAGCGCACCGTAAAGCTGACATTTACGGAGGAATTTATAGGCTAAATACTGCCGCAAAATAAATGTTTTGTGACTGATACATCTCAAAGTGTTAGTGTGTGCTCTTTCACCCTCAGTCATGTGACCATCCTTACCTGTCTGTAATGCTCTTGATGTTAAATACACAAAGCCGTGTGTGTGTGCATGTCACACATGGCTGACTTAATTACTAGCTGGCACTCCTTTGTGTGCGCGTGTGTGTTTTTGCACGTGTTACATAGCGAGTGCGCCAGTTTAGCACAGAGAAATGTGCACCCTCAGCTGTTTTTTTTGTTTTTTTTCCAGAAAAGAAGGGAAGCTCTCCAAACTGCAGGCGTCCGCCACCCTCCCCTTCGCTCCCTTCGTCCCTGCGGCATTTCTGCAGGTAGCGTTCGCCAAAGTCGTCCTATTAATAAGCAACATATTTGATTTGCAATGTGCAACGTTGTCTCTGGCATGAGATGTGAGCCTTGTGGTCGGGGAGGGGGGAGGGGGGGGGGGGGGGGGGGCAGAATTAGAGAAAGGTGCCCAAAATGCTTTGGGGCCTACGGGGGCTGGGTGAGAATGTGCAGCTCACCGACGCCTCAAGTGAGCGCCGAGCTGAGAAGTCGCGTGTTCCTCGGTGGCGACGTCAATTGTTTACGCGGTGGCAACGCACCAGAGTTGTTGTTTTTTTTTTGAGCTATTCACTTCAGACTGCAAGGTGTCAATTAGTGAAGTAAGCAGCTTGCAGCACCTCCAAAGCTCCCTCATTAACACTTCCACTTTGTTTGTGGAGCCAGCACAGCCATGCTGCAACAAGTTGGATCCCAGTTTGTCTTCAGAGAAGAAAAACACTCACTTCCTTTCTTTGCCACACTCAAGCACCTCCTTTCGTCAGATAATGTCTGCCATTACTTTATAACACAACTGCAACTTCTGTTACTTTACGGTTAATTTTCCAAAAATGTTTTGAGTATAGTAACTACTCTACTGCTACCAACTATCATCATCATTATCGGCGGACACCCGAAGCGAGTATGACGATCCTCCTGGTAGGGGCGTATCCCTTTATGGCATACTTGCCAACCCTCCCGGATTTTCCGGGAGACACCCGAAATTCAGCACCTCTCCCGAAAACCTCCTGGGACAAATTTTCTCCCAAAAATCTCCCGAAATTCAGGCGGAGCTGGAAGCCACGCCCCCTCCAGCTCCATGCGGACCTGAGTGACGTGTCAACAGCCTGTATTCACGTCCGCTTTCCCACAATATAAACAGCGTGCCTGCCCAAACACGTTATAACTGTAGAATGATCGAGGGCGAGTTCTTGGTTTCTTATGTGGGTTTATTGTTAGGCAGTTTCATTAACGTCCTCCCAGCGCGGTAACAACACACAACAACAGCAGTCATGTTTTATTCTACTGTAAAGCAGTTCGTCTGCCGTAAACAGCGATGTTGTTGTAATATATTGAGTTGGAGGCAATAACCAAGCGAGGTGATGAAGTACGTCTCTTTACTGTAGACTTCAGAACAGACTCACACACTTGACGTCAGGTGCGCAACACCACGTAAATCGTTGGCCAACCAAAAAGTAACCCCAGTACGCTATAGACAACATTCACCAGGAGATGGCAACAGACAAACATAGATCACTCTATTACATCCCTCCCCTTTTGGAAATGTAGAAGTTACTCAAAATAAATAAACAACCCAACCAAAAAATGCAGCAGCTCAATTAAAAAACTGTACTTAAGCCACATTCTTTTTTTTTTTTTTTAGTACTGAACTCTTAACCCTCATTTGTAAACAATAACATGCTTATTAAAGACATGCACCTGGGGATAAGTTGATTGGCAACACTAAATTGGCCCTAGTGTGTGAATGTGAGTGTGAATGTTGTCTGTTTATCTGTGTTGGCCCTGCGATGAGGTGGCGACTTGTCCAGGGTGTACCCCGCCTTCCGCCCGATTGTAGCTGAGATAGGCTCCAGCGCCCCCCGCGACCCCAAAGGGAATAAGCGGTAGAAAATGGATGGATGGAACATGCTTATTATACAAACAGTATTTGTACACCTTTAACACAGATTTTTATACTGTCTTCAGAGATTCAGTTTTTTTGGTGGTACTCGAAACCTTTCTGGGTACCTGCGAAAGGGTGTTCAGCATGGTTAGAAAAATAGTGACAGAGAATAGAACAAGGATGGACAATTCAACCCTTAACTCAACAATGAGTAGATGAGTGTTATGTGTGTGTATATGTGTAAATAAATGAACACTGAAATTTAAGTATTTCTTTTATTTATATATACATATATATATATATATATAATAAAATAAATATATATATATAGCTAGAATTCACTGAAAGTCAAGTATTTCTTATATATATATATATATATATATATGTATATATATATTATATATTATATATATATTTTTTGGTGGTACTCGAAACCTTTCTGGGTACCTGCAAAAGGATGTTCAGCATGGTTAGAAAAATAGTGACAGAGAATAGAACAAGGATGGACAATTCAACCCTTAACTCAACAATGAGTAGATCAGTGTTATGTGTGTGTATATGTGTAAATAAATGAACACTGAAATTCAAGTATTTCTTTTATTTATATATACATATATATATATATATATAGCTAGAATTCACTGAAAGTCAAGTATTTCTTATATATATATATATATATATATATATATATATATATATATATATATATATATGTATATGAAATACTTGACTTGGTGAATTCTAGCTGTAAATATACTCCTCCCGTCTTAACCACGCCCCTAACCACACACCTCCCGAAATCGGAGGTCTCAAGGTTGGCAAGTATCCTTTATGGAGGATGCCTGTGCGTGACTTTGTTTTACGTGGGGAGACTGGTGCACAGACAGTCACCACACGATCCTTGACAGATCCGGGTCAGGGTCCGGCGGCATGGAGTCCAAGACGACTGGGGACCCTTTTCTGCTGCAGCCTTCATCCGCCATCCCAGCTGTTGTGACGCTTCCCCATAACTGGGCCCACATGGATGTAGGGGTGCCTTCTTCCGCCATCGCAGCCGTTGTGGTAGTTCTTATATCTACCGTCTTCCGCCTGCTCCGCCGTTGAGGTCTTCACCGTATCCCTGGCTAGGGGGCAGTCAGGTACTACGCCTTTGCCAAGGGCCACCTGGGGTAACAGTAGTAGTGCCCCAAGACCCCCATAGAGGAGCCTCCACTGCCGGATGCACTTTAACGTCATGCCCAGGACATGCTACTAACTATATACATATATAAAAAATATATATATATATTAAACGGTGCGGCCAATTTTATGGATTTTTATTCACTGACGGCCATAACGTTTTATGTTCAATCCTTTTCATTAAACCCAAGCAGAGACACTGACACGGTGTGTTTTTGTTTGTGCTACGGCGCCATCTTTTGGACGAGATCACTCAGTGCAGGTGTTGCGAGTTGAAAATCGACTCCCTGTTTTAATGCCTTGAACCGGATTGTGGAAGTCGCTTCCTCGCAGTCCCACTGTCAAACACGGCACAGGAGCCCAGCGTGCAGGTTTTAAAGGGGAACATTATCAAAATTTCAGAAGGGTTAAAACCATTAAAAATCAGTTCCCAGTGGCTTATTTTATTTTTCGAAGTTTTTTTCTAAATTTTACCCATCACGCAATATCCCTAAAAAAAGCTTCAAAGTGCCTGATTGTAACCATCGTTATATACACCCGTCCATTTTCCTGTGACGTCACATAGTGATGCCGATACAAACAAACATGGCGAATAGAACAGCAAGGTATAGCGACATTAGCTCGGATTCAGACTCGGATTTCAGCGGCTTAAGCGATTCAACAGATTACGCATGTATTGAAACGGATGGTTGTAGTGTGGAGGCAGGTAGCGAAAAAGAAATTGAAGAAGAAACTGAAGCTATTGAGCCATATCAGTTTGAACCGTATGCAAGCGAAACCGACGAAAACGACACGACAGCCAGCGACACGGGAGAAAGCGAGGACGAATTCGGCGATCGCCTTCTAACCAACGATTGGTATGTGTTTGTTTGGCATTAAAGGAAACTAACAACTATGAACTTGGTTTACAGCATATGAAATACATTTGGCAACAACATGCACTTTGAGAGTGCAGACAGCCCAGTTTTCATCAATTAATATATTCTGTAGACATACCCTCAGCCGCTCTCTTTTCCTGAAAGCTGATCTGTCCAGTCCAGTTGGAAATGCATCTGCTTTGAGTGTCGCAGGATAACCACACATTCTTGCCATCTCCGTCGTAGCATAGCTTTCGTCGGTAAAGTGTGCGGAACAAACGTCCAATTTCTTGCCACTTTCGCATCTTTGGGCCACTAATGCAACTTGAATCCGTCCCTGTTCGTGTTGTTACACCCTCCGATAACACACCGACGAGGCATGATGTCTCCAAGGTACGGAAAACAGTCGAAAAAACGGAAAATAACAGAGCTGATTTGACTCGGTGTTTGTAATTTGTTTGAGAAAATGGCGGATTGCTTCCCGATGTGACGTCACGTTGTGACGTCATCGCTCCGAGAGCGAATAATAGAAAGGCGTTTAATTCGCCAAAATTCACCCATTTAGAGTTCGGAAATCGGTTAAAAAAATATATGGTCTTTTTTCTGCAACATCAAGGTATATATTGACGCTTACATAGGTCTGGTGATAATGTTCCCCTTTAACAAGGTTTTAATGATCACAAGGTTTTAAATCAGTGGTTCTTAACCTGGGTTCGATCAAACCCTAGGGGTTCGGTGAGTCGGCCTTAGGGGTTCGGCGGAGCCTCCGCCACGGAGGTAAAGACACATCCGACTTATCGTGTAAATAAAAACTTCTCCCTATCAGCGTATTATGCATACCCCCAAACAATGTTTCCTCTAATTTTCCATCTGATTTGCAGGTTGTTTGATTGATCGATTGAAACTTTTACAAGCACATTGCAAAGGAAGAGAATACACAGTACAGTTTACACAGTACAGTACATTGTCCGTACAACAAAACAGTTTTTCAACTTGTTTAAGTCGTGGTCCACGTTAATCAATTCATGGTAATGTGTGTAAGGTGTGTAATTTGTTGTGAGTTCATGCACTGTGTTGGTTTTGTTCTTTGAACAAGGTGATGTTCATGCACGGTTCATTTTGTGCACCAGTAAAAAAAAAACATAACTTTTTCTTGAATTTGAAAAAAAAAACATTTTATTTTTCACTAAAGAAGGGTTCGGGGAATGTGCAAATGAAACTGGTGGGGTTCGGGAAACTCCAACAAGGTTAAGAACCACTGTTTTAAATCAAGTTCTCTCTCCAGCAGGACGCGACTTTTCAGCTACGTCCGTATCCTCTCTCCCCTCCTGCTTCCGGCCGCTTACTGTTAAAGACAACAGATGATTAGATTAACGCGTACCACCTGTGAAATCTAATCACCTGCCAGCTGTGTCTCGCCGTCAGCACTGCTACGCCCCCGTCTGATGGTGCTCTGTCCTCAGCACCATGGACAGAGGCGGTGACCTTTGCGCCTGCAGACAGCGCTGGCCCCACCTCCCTCCACACGGATGTAAAACCGTTCATAGCGTTTCTGCTCGAAAAGATTCTTCATACATCGTTCCAAGCGACGCTTGTAAGTTTTACAATAGAACTAAAACAATTCATACTTACTTAACCGTCCCGTGTGTGATGTCTGTAGGAGTGTTTTTATTCATATTTGTACGTACATTAGCTAATATGCTAACATATTTACAATTGTCCGTGCCAGTGTTATTAACTTACAACAGCATTCTTTTTGTGCTGTTTCAGTTTCGCAAATTCCTCAGTAAATTCACCAAAACTTCACCGTGGACTTATTGGGTCTGCCATATTTTTATTATTGAAGTCACAAAGTGCATTATTTTTTATAACATGCCTCAAAACAGCAGCTTGGAATTTGGGACATGCTCTCCCTGAGATAGCATGAGGAGGTTTAGGTGGGCGGGGTTGGCGGGGGACGGGCCTAGGGGGCTAGGGGGTAGCGGGGGGTGGATATTGTAGCGTCCCGGAAGAGTTAGTGCTGCAAGGGGTTCTGGGTATTTGTTCTGTTGTGTTTATGTTGTGTTACGGTGCGGATGTTCTCCCGAAATGTGTTTGTCATTCTTGTTTGGTGAGGGTTCACAGTGTGGCGCATATTTGTAACAGTGTTAAAGTTGTTTATACGGCCACCCTCAGTGTGACCTGTATGGCTGTTGACCAAGTATGCATGGCATTCACTTGTGTGTGTGTGTGTGTGAAAAGCCGTAGATATTATGTGACTGGGCCGGCACGCAAAGGCAGTGCCTTTAGGGTTTATTGGCGCTCTGTACTTCTCCGTGTACACAGCGGCGTTTTAAAAAGTTTAAAATTTTACTTTTTGAAACCGATACCTATAATTTCCGATATTACATTTTTGTCCGATATTATCGGACATCTCTAGTTACCTTACATGCAATCGGCTTTCAATCCCCGGTCCAATGCGGCCCCCAAGTAAAAAAAAGTTTGGACACCCGTGCTTTCGAGCATCTTCAGTGGGCGCAGTCTTCGATCCACTTCCCGTTCTATTGCCAGCTACCAGAGAAAGCTTGTTAACTGGAAACTCCTGTGATTGTGGGGTTTTTTTTTTTCTTCAGACGTCCACTAGGCCTACTCAGTGGCCTAGTGGTTAGAGTGTCTGCCCTGAGATCGGTAGGTTGTGAGTTCAAACCCCGGCCGAGTCATACCAAAGACTATAAAAATGGGACCCATTACCTCCCTGCTTGGCACTTAGCATCAAGGGTTGGAATTGGGGGTTAAATCACCAAAAATGATTCCCGGGTGCGGCGCCGCTGCTGCCCACTGCTCCCCTCACCTCCCAGGGGGTGAACAAGGGGATGGGTCAAATGCAGAGGACAAATTTCACCACACCTCGCGTGTCTGTGACAATCATTGGTACTTTAACTTAACTAAACCAAATAACGTCAGTCTCAAAGTCGCCATTCTCTGACTTCCAAACAACGTCCATCACTGGCATCAGGAGCGGCGTCTGTGTCCTGTGCTGATTGCGCCGCTCCTGACGTCGACCGCCCGTTTGTCAGCGTCTGACTGCAAGCTCCAGCGCCGAGCCTGCGGGGCTCCCTGATTACTTAATTGCTTGTGAGAGCTCGTTAAAGCTTCCTATCCATCATAAGTCGTCGTATGGCGAGTGGCAACTTCAGAGCGCTTGATGAGCAATGAAGTGACGTGAAACGCCTTTGCGTTGTTAGACTTTTGGGGAATTCATCACATGGATGGATGCTGCTGCGTGCGAGGCGACGCTACCAACACCACAAGGGAAAACTCAGGAAAATGTTTGTTTGTAGTCGGACGGCCATTTTCTTTAATTTTATTTTTTTACCTCAATGGACTTGCAGGTCTTTTTGCCGCCACAACCCTTGTGAATAAAGCGAAGGATAAAAAGGCCTTCCGGCTGCTCGGAGGGCTTCACAAGACACTCACAGTCTTACCAGGTGCAAAATCAGAACTGGATGCTGTTCGTATTAATTGGCGATCATTTGCAAAGCGGGTGGAAAAAAAAAGGTCTTTTGCCAAGAGCAAGTCTTACAAGCCCCCAGCTGGGCTTGTCAGGGGCAGGCTTGTTGGCATTGTGGCAACATATGTTTGGTGCCAAGAACGCCAGCCATTTGCATTTCTTTTCTCGGGGAATTTTACAAAAGCTCCTTTTGTGCGCCCGAGAGTCCCAAAGTGAGCGTTGCAATTAATCACAAGTGAAATTCATCGGCTGATGAAAAGCCATAATTCTACTTTGGGGCGGGGGGGATGGAGAGTGGCAGCATCTGCAGCGCACTTGTGCTTCCACCCCCCCCCTTCTTCGTCTTCTTCTTCTCTTTTTTGATGAATGTGCCTTTAAAGGCGAGCCCCGCTTAAATGCGCTCCCAGGAAGAAAAGCAGCAGCGGCGTCTTTCACGTTGCACACACGCCATAAGTCATGAAAATAGTTCTCCAAAACAAGCGGCGCATGATGTCGGGCGCCTGATTGAAGCGATGTCAAGAGACACTTTGACTCTCGGCGTCACGTTTCGCCACCTACCGCACGTCGCCGCCATCTTTGGGGGACGTCTAATTGACTCAATTAAGCAATTAATTTTTGTGCCGGGATTAGAGACGATACTCCTTGTATGTGTAGAGACGGAAACGGCGCCGGTGCCAAGCAATGGACAAGCTCCAGGTTTTTGTTTTTTTTTGCGAGATGGCTCCAGATGGATGGGATGGGGGGTTCGGACTCCTCTGTGGCCAACTGGTCCAAAGAACCCACACGGCGCCTCGCTTGCAGGACCACAGCTCGCAGAACCGCTCGTGTCCCGGCCACTAACCCGCCCCTTTTTATCCCTCCAAGCAATTTTGAAGGCAATAATTGAGCCTGACTAAACGTCCTTAAGGCTGTTCGTTGTAATGGAAGGTTTGGGCCTGGCTGTGGCGATTTTTAAACTGAATCGCGATTCAAGAACTCCTTCATTCCACACTCCATCCAGCTGTATAATCACTCGCCATACAGCAATAGATGACATCTGCCTATTACCTGACACCTGACATGTTAGCTACTTCTCTTTGTTTATAATGTTTATAATGTCTATTTTCTATTTCCTGCTGGATCTACTCTCTATTTTATGCTGCTGCTGTCACATACTGTATGTACTGTAATATTGTACATGGTCATTGGTATATATTGTATATATGTTATAGACATAATATAATATATCTGTATATACATTATTCTGTACACATATGTATATATTCGTATATACAAACCCTGTTTCCATATGAGTTGGGAAATTGTGTTAGATGTAAATATAAACGGAATACAATGATTTGCAAATCCTTTTCAACCCATATTCAGTTGAAAATGCTACAAAGACAACATATTTGATGTTCAAACTGATAAAAAAAAATGTTGTTGCAAATAATCATTAACTTTAGAATTTGATGCCAGCAACACGTAACAAAGAAGTTGGGAAAGGTGGCAATAAATACTTATTTGGAACATCCCGCAGGTGAACAGGCAAATTGGGAACAGGTGGGTGCCATGATTGGGTACAAAAGTAGATTCCATGAAATGCTCAGTCATTCACAAACTAGGATGGGGCGAGGGTCACCACTTTGTCAACAAATGCGTGAGCAAATTGTTGAACAGTTTAAGAAAATCCTTTCTCTACCAGCTATTGCAAGGAATTTAGGGATTTCACCATCTACGGTCCGTAATATCATCAAAGGGTTCAGAGAATCTGGAGAAATCACTGCACGTAAGCAGCTAAGCCTGTGACCTTCGATCCCTCAGGCTGCATCAACAAGCGACATCAGTGTGTAAAGGGGCTCAGGAACGCTTCAGAAACCCACTGTCAGTAACTACAGTTGGTCGCTACATCTGTAAGTGCAAGTTCAAACTCTCCTATGCAAGGCGAAAACCGTTTATCAACAACACCCAGAAACGCTGTCGGCTTCGCTGGGCCTGAGCTCATCTAAGATGGACTTATACAAAGTGGAAAAGTGTTCTGTGGTCTGACAAGTCAACATTTCAAATTGTTTTTAGAAACTGTGGACGTCGTGTCCTCCGAACCAAAGAGGAAAAGAACCATCCGGATTGTTATAGGCGCAAAGTTGAAAAGCCAGCATCTGTGATGGTATGGGGATGTACTAGTGCCCAAGACATGAGTAACTTACACATCTGTGAAGGCACCATTAATGCTGAAAGGTATATACAGGTTTTGGAGCAACATATGTTGCCATCCAAGCAGCGTTACCATGGACGCCCCTGCTTATTTCAGCAAGACAATGCCAAGCGACGTGTTACATCAACGTGGCTTCATAGTAAAAGAGTGCGGGTACTAGACTGGCCTGCCTGTAGTCCAGACCTGTCTCCCATTGAAAATGTGTGGCGCATTATGAAGCTTAAAATACCACAACGGAGACCCCCGGACTGTTGAACAACTTAAGCTGTACATCAAGCAAGAATGGGAAACAATCCCACCTGAGAAGCTTAAAAAAATGTGTCTCCTCAGTTCCCAAACGTTTACTGAGTGTTGTTAAAAGGAAAGGCCATGTAACACAGTGGTGAACATGCCCTTTCCCAACTACTTTGGCACGTGTTGCAGCCATGAAATTCTAAGTTAATTATTATTTGCAGAAAAAAAATAAAGTTTATGAGTTTGAACTTCAAATATCTTGTCTTTGTAGTGCATTCAATTGAATATGGGTTGAAAAGGATTTGCAAATCATTGTATTCCGTTTATATTTACATCTAACACAATTTCCCAACTCATATGGAAACGGGGTTTGTATGTTAGATTTTTTATCGCTATATTAGTCTATTTATACCTGCATTGTCCTTTCCATCATTGTAACTGAGCTGCTGTGTTGAACAATTTCCCTTGTGGATCATTAAAGTTTGTCTAAGTCTAAGTCTAAGTCTAAGATGGATAACATCATGGAAAAGCTGGAAAGGGAAAAATTGGATATGATGGCCAGCATGGACGAATAGAACAGACAAGCCATTGTAATGTCTGCTCGCGGAAAAACAAAAATCCTAATCTACGATTTGACTCCCTCGAATGGCCTTGACGCTCCAACAACAAGAGCAGGCTGTTCTGAAAACATCCCCAAGGACACCTCAATGATGGACGCTTTGACCTCCCTCCCTCCTCAACTACACCTGGAGTCGAACTTTTGCTTGCATGCAGAACGGCCCCAGGCCTATGAACATGAACACGACATCAACACACCCAAGACAATGGGCATATACATCCCCACCCCCACCCCACGCCTTCACCACCGCTTGATTCCCCTTCGGGGTGGCAGCGCTTCATAGCAGCAGTCGACCTCCAGGGCCGCAGCAGTCGACCTCGAGGGCCCTAACTCCCCCACCCTCTGTTGCGAGTTCTCGTGATTAAATGGAACATGTTTATGTGTGCGTGGCATGGAGTTTTTTCCCACTCCAGACTAGGCCCCTTTAGGAGCGCAGTCTAGATTGTATTTTTTTTACTCATCTTCTTTCCCAGCGTTTTACCTTTTCCCCACCTTTTACAGGGCGCCTCGTGGCGACCCATCAGCGTTCCTGTTCTGTAACCCTGTACACTGATTGTTTTTCTAATCTTGAACGGGTTTGTGCTGAAAACATAGTTTCGTTATACTTATAAAGACCTATCCTATCCTATCCTATTCTAATAAATAAAAAAACACTTTCATTAACACACAGTCCTGTAGGTGTCAGTCGTGTGTTTTGAACTGAAGCAAAGTTTTATAAGTATGGGCGGTGCTTGTTTAATAACGTTACATCGTTCAGATGTGCTCCCTGTACCAAAAAAAAGAACTAGTTCCCTGTGTGCGGCGGAAGAATACGCATGCTGATTAACACTTAATCACGCGTTGCTATGCTGAGAAAAGACAACACTTTTCATCAGCTGTTTAAGGCCCCTTCTACACTAAGGGTAAATCCCACCTAACCTTATCCTTGTCCACACACACACAATGGTCATTAAAGACCCCATTCCCGCCCCTGCGTCCGCCGGCGCATTGCGACCTAGTACACATGCGCGGAAAATGCGCACGTCATAGTCACCTCCAGTGTTGCTTTGTGTGCAAGTTCTTAAATTTAACTTATCTAAACAATAGCCAGTGTTGTGGTAGTTCAATTAACTGGAATCTAGTGTGCTGTGGGGCCCTATTGTAGTGAATCACACCTGAGCCATCATAAATTAATCAAATCATTAATAGCAGTGACGTGTGGTGAAGTTCATGGCTGGTGAGGCACTGACTTCATCACAGTCAGATTTACAAACATATGAACCCTAAAGAGTATCTTATTCACCATTTGATTGGCAGCAGTTAACGGGTTATGTTTAAAAGCTCATACCAGCATTCTTCCCTGCTTGGCACTCAGCATCAAGGGTTGGAATTAAGGGTTAAATCACCAAAAATGATTCCCGGGCGTGGCGCCGCTGCTGCCCACTGCTCCCCTCACCTCCCAGGGGGTGATCAAGGGGATGGGTCAACTGCAGAGGACAAATTTCACCACACCTAGTGTGTGTGTGACAATCATTGGTACTTTAACTAAACTTTAACTTTACACATACAAACTGTAGCACACAAAAAAGCACATTTAATTAAAAAAACGTTATTATGGTCTTACCTTTACTTATAAGTGCAGGAACAGTGGTGTTCGTGTTGGAGGAGTTGTGAATGAATGAAATATGAAATCCGTGCTGCAGTCTGCAGGTGTACCTAATGTTGTGTCCCTGCAGTCGTTGTTTTTGCACTTTTTGGCTTCTTGATAAGTGACTTTTTTTGGGTGGATTCGGTCTTGCACGTGGAGGGTTTGGGTGTGGGCTTTGGTTGGTGTGGCGCTCCCGTCAGGGGGTGCATTCTGCGGCGGGGGTGCATTAACCGGCACCAGGAGGCGGGATTACTGCGAGCCTCACACAGTGCGTCTTCGCAGCAGTTTTATGATTGCTCAGCACAAGAAATACTTTACACACATACAGTTGTTGACAAAATTCACTGTACATTATATACCTCAGCTAACTAAACTATGGAAATGTATAATATAGTTCATATAGCAATACGGTCTCACTGCACAGCAGGCCAGCAGTTAGCCGAGTCCGCAATCCATGTTGTCAACTGGCTGCTGATCGCCGTACCGTCTCTTCTCAGTATTTGAACGGCAAATGTGAAAATTCAGCGATTTTGAATAAAAATAATCTAAAACTGGTGAAGTTAAATGGAAAATAACTTTATAGTATAATCACTGGATACATATAACAATTTAATTTTTTTTTTTTCTTTTCCCCTTTTTTTTCTTTCCATGATGGCAGGTGAGGCCTCCAGTGACCGCACGTCACTGATTAATAGACAGGTGAAAGTAAACAGTGTGATAAAGAACATTTTGCAACAATCAATCTAGGGATCTAGATATCTGGTTAGGACACTCCTCACTCTTTTGCCTTCACCTTCATTGTCCATTTGTTTTTGATGACTTTATATACCCTGGACCTAGACGTTGAGTCCGCGACATACATGGCGGACAATAACTGATACAGTCTGCTTTGCCAGTCCAAATACATTCGCTGAGAAGTGTTGTATCTGAAATAGCTGCAATCGCTTTCTCTTAAGGTATTTATGCGTGATTTCCATAAGCGTCTGTACAGACGAAAGGAGAAACACAGGTATGTCTGGATGACTCGCCTCCATATTTCCAGTGCTTAGCTCCGAGTTACGAAACCGCTTTATTATGAAGCTGGCTGTGGCGCGTTCTTTCTGATGTTACTTCCTGTGTGGGGTCGCGGTCTTACTGGCGTCACTTCTTCTCCGAACTCAGTTTGTAAACGATCAGTGAGTCCATACAAAGCTAAGAGCCGGAGATTCATGAAATAGACGGCACACGTGTAAAAAATTATCCAAGGAGGGGAACCTTGAATTATGATTTAGTGTGGCCAAAACGGGGCTTAGGCTAAATAATTATTTGTTTAATGCAGGGGTCCCCAAACTACGGATCCGGCCCACCAGCTTCCAAAATCAGACATGCGTGAAGTCCCAAGTATTAAAAAAAACAAAACAATAAAACATATATATATATATATATATTATTTTTTTTCTGTCTTTTCTTATCCACTTTGTTCCGCTTGCTACTCACGGTGTCTCCTAGCCGCTCAGGCAAATCATATTGTCTAAAAATGCATTTTCTCATCGATAACGTGACATCGCGCACGCGGAAAGTGCGCTATATATATCTAATATATATATATATATATATATATATATATATATACACATCATCGCGCGCGCGGAAAGTGCGCTATATATATCTAATATATATATATATATATATATATATATATATATATATATAATTATTTTATTATATATATATATATATATATATATATATATATATATATATATATATTAGATATATATAGCGCACTTTCCGCGTGCGCGATGATGTCACGTTATCGATGAGAAAATGCATTTTTAGACAATATGATTTCCCTGAGCGGCTAGGAGACACCGTGAGTATATATTAGATATATATAGCGCACTTTCCGCGCGCGCGATGATGTCACGTTATCGATGAGAAAATATAATATATATATATATATATATATATATATATATATATATATATATTAGGGGTGTGGGAAAAAATCGATTCGAATTAGAATCGCGATTCTCACGTTGTGCGATTCAGAATCGATTCTCATTTTTAAAACAATGCAATCCAATTCCAAAACCAAACCCGACCCAGCAACACTCAGAACTGCAATAAACAGAGCAAATGAGAGGAGACACAAACACGACACAGAACAAACCAAAAGTAGTGAAACAAAAATGAATATTATCAACAACAGTATCAATATTAGTTACAATTTCAACATAACAGTGATTAAAAATCCCTCATTGACATTATCATGAGACATTTATAAAAATTTAAAAAAATCAACAATAGTGTCACAGTGGCTTACACTTGCATCGCATCTCATAAGCTTGACAACACACTGTGTCCAATATTTTCACAAAAATAAAATAAGTTATATTTTTGGTTCATTTAATTGTTAAAACAAATTCACATTAATGCAATCAGTTGATAAAACATTGTCCTTTACAATTATAAAAGCTTTTTACAAAAATCTACTACTCTGCTTGCATGTCAGCAGACTGGGGTAGATCCTGCTGAAATCCTTTGTATTGAATGAATAGAGAATCGTTTTGAATCGGGAAAATATTGTTTTTGAATCGAGAATCGCGTTGAATCGAAAAAAATCGATTTTGAATCGAATCGTGACCCCAAGAATCAATATCGAATTGTGGGACACCCAAAGATTCACAGCCCTAATATATATATATCTTATATATATACATACATACATACATATATATATATATATATATATATATATATATATATATATATATATATATATATATATATACATATACATATATATATACAGCCCGGCCCCCGGCCAAATTATTTTAACCCAATACGGCCCCCGAGTCAAAACGTTTGGGGACACCTGGTTTAATGAGTTATCCGGCTTAATGTAGACAGGGTCTAAATGAGGACATGGATTTCACTGTTTTTATTGACTTCTTTGTAAAATGTTTGTGTTCAGTGGTGATACGCCCACGTAGGCGTGTCTTTTCACTTTTGCACACCCTAAAGTGCATTTTATGCATTCTAAATGGCAAACAAATGTTAGTAAAAGTCAGCTAACAATGGAGCCAATAGGGGGCTCCTCTATTCCGCCTATAAAGTGCTCTAAAAAAAATAATATTTGTTTTATTTACATGCTGTAAGTATATACTGTATGTAATGTAGTAAAAAGCACATTTATAATAACATGCGATATTTACGTGTTTTTGCTCATCTTTAACCCTTGTGTGGTGTTCGGGTCTGTGGGACCCGTTTTCATTTTTTATTAAAAGAAAAATGATACAATTAATTAATTTTTCAAACTGAGACTCACTGACTTTGGTCATTTTCTGTGAAGAACATATATCAGAATACATATTTAATGACCACACACCATACACCCCCCCTACACATTTATATTACATATAAGTTAATAGAAGTGTGGAAATTGATGTTCTGTGTACCACACACACACACACACACACACACACACACACACACACACACACACACACACACACACACACACAGAGCAGGCCTAAACAGGAGGAGGACAGAGTGTAGGTACACAGTACATCAGAGGGTCAAATGTGCGAGAAAATGAGAGCAGACAGTGTTGACAAACAATGTTGCAACCTTGTCTTGGGAACCGCAGGTGCAGAAACAAAAGAAGAATCCCTGTGGGATGCAGAAACTAGCAGAGAAATTTTCTGTGCAACGTTCATATTGTTGTTACTCAGCCAGCGTTTGTGGGTCTGATGATATGATCCGTTGCATTTTGTGGCTTTTAATGCCTCACAATCAAACACTTTTATGTTAAAATACTGAACAGATGTTTATTGGGATATGGTAAACATCTGTTCAGTATTTTAACATAAAAGTGTTTGATTGTGAGGCATTAAAAGCCACAAAATGCAATGGGTCCATCAGACCCACAAACGCTAGCTGAGTAACAACAATATGAACATTACACAAGGGTTAATAAAATTGATTTCACAGGCGCATCACAACGTTCACTTTTCCCTTAAACAACATCAACACTACTACTAGTATGTGGTTCTTAACCTGGGTTCGATCGAACCCTGGGGGTTCGGTGAGTCGGCCTCAGGGGTTCGGCGGAGCCTCCACACACTCGACTCATCGTGTAAATAAAAACTTCTCCCTATCGACGTATTATGGATAACCCCCAAACTATGTTCCTTCTAATTTTCCATCTGATTTGCAGGTGTGTCATTTGTTGTGAGTTCATGCACTGTGTTGGTTTTGTTCTTTGAACAAGGTGATGTTCATGCACGGTTCATTTTGTGCACCAGTATAAGAATGTATAACTCTGTCTTGAATTTGAAATAATTTTTTTTTTTTTTTTTCACTAAAGAAGGGTTCGGTGAATGCGCATATGAAACTTGCGGGGTTCAGTATCTCCAACAAGTTTAAGAACCACTGTACTAGTGAGAGACAACAAAGACTGCTTTAGGACAAATGATGATCCACAACTAGGGATGTCCGATAATATCGGCCTGCGTTAAAAGGTAATATCGGAAATTATCAGTATCGTTTTGTTTTTTATTGTTTGTTTTTTTATTAAATCAACATAAAAAACACAAGATACACTTACAATTAGTGCACCAACCCAAAAAAAACTCCTTCCCCCATTTACACTCATTCACACTCATTCACACAAAAGGGTTGTTTCTTTCTGTTATTAATATTTTGGTTCCTACATTATATATCAATATAAAGAAAGTAAAACAATATAAAAACAGTAATTAATGAAAATTTGTAAAATTAACTGTTAAAGGTTAGTACTATTAGTGGACCAGCAGCACGCACAATAATGTGTGCTTCGGACTGTATCCCTTGCAGACTGTATTGATATATATTGATATATAATCTCCCAAGGCAAACTGGTCCTAGGTGAGGGATCAGACAAAGAGCAGCTCGAAGATCTCGAAGATCTCTATGAATAACACTGACAAGGAACCCAGATTTCCCTCGCCCGGACGCGGGTCACCGGGGCCCCCCTCTGGAGCCAGACCCGGAGGTGGGGCACGATGGCGAGCGCCTGGTGGCCGGGCCTGTCCCCATGGGGCCCGGCCGGGCACAGCACGAAGAGGCAACGTGGGTCCCCCCTCCAATGGGCTCACCACCCATAGCAGGGGTCATAGAGGTCGGGTGCGATGTGAGCTGGGCGGAAGCCGAAGGCAGGGCACTTGGCGGTCCGATCCTCGGCTACAGAAGCTAGCTCTTGGGACGTGGAACGTCACCTCGCTGGGGGGGAAGGAGCCTGAGCTAGTGCGCGAGGTGGAGAAGTTCCGGCTAGATATAGTCGGACTCACTTCGACGCACAGCAAGGGCTCTGGAACCAGTTCTCTCGAGAGGGGCTGGACTCTCTTCCACTCTGGCGTTGCCGGCAGTGAGAGGCGACGGGCTGGGGTGGCAATTCTTGTTTCCCCCCGGCTCAGAGCCTGTACGTTGGAGTTCAACCCGGTGGACGAGAGGGTAGCTTCCCTCCGCCTTCAAGTGGGGGAACGGGTCCTGACTGTGGTTTGCGCTTACGCGCCAAACCGCAGCTCAGAGTACCCACCCTTTTTGGATTCACTTGAGGGAGTACTTGAGAGTGCTCCCCCGGGTGATTCCCTCATTCTACTGGGGGACTTCAATGCTCATGTTGGCAGCGACAGTGAAACCTGGAGAGGCGTGATTGGGAAGAATGGCTGCCCGGATCTGAACCCGAGCGGTGTTTTGTTATTGGACTTTTGTGCCCGTCACAGATTGTCCATAACGAACACCATGTTCAAACATAAGGGTGTCCATATGTGCACTTGGCACCAGGACACCCTAGGCCGCAGTTCCATGATCGACTTTGTAGTTGTGTCATCGGATTTGCGGCCTCATGTTTTGGACACTCGGGTGAAGAGAGGGGCGGAGCTTTCTACCGATCACCACCTGGTGGTGAGTTGGCTGCGATGGTGGGGGAGGATGCCGGACAGACCTGGCAGGCCCAAACGCATTGTGAGGATTTGCTGGGAACGTCTAGCAGAGTCTCCTGTCAGAGAGAGTTTCAATTCCCACCTCCGGAAGAACTTTGAACATGTCACGAGGGAGGTGCTGGACATTGAGTCCGAATGGACCATGTTCCGCGCCTCTATTGTCGAGGCGGCTGATTGGAGCTGTGGCCGCAAGGTAGTTGGTGCTTGTCGTGGCGGTAATCCTAGAACCCGTTGGTGGACACCGGCGGTGAGGGATGCCGTCAAGCTGAAGAAGGAGTCCTATCGGGTTCTTTTGGCTCATAGGACTCCTGAGGCAGTGGACAAGTACCGACAGGCCAAGCGGTGTGCGGCTTCAGCGGTCGCAGAGGCAAAAACTCGGACATGGGAGGAGTTCGGTGAGGCCATGGAAAACGACTTCCGGACGGCTTCGAAGCAATTCTGGACCACCATCCGCCGCCTCAGGAAGGGGAAGCAGTGCACTATCAACACCGTGTATGGCGAGGATGGTGTTCTGCTGACCTCGACTGCGGATGTTGTGGATCGGTGGAGGGAATACTTCGAAGACCTCCTCAATCCCACCAACACGTCTTCCTATGAGGAAGCAGTGCCTGGGGAGTCTGTGGTGGGCTCTCCTATTTCTGGGGCTGAGGTTGCTGAGGTAGTTAAAAAGCTCCTCGGTGGCAAGGCCCCGGGGGTAGATGAGACCCGCCCGGAGTTCCTTAAGGCTCTGGATGCTGTGGGGCTGTCTTGGTTGACAAGACTCTGCAGCATCGCGTGGACATCGGGGGCGGTACCACTGGATTGGCAGACCGGGATGGTGGTTCCTCTCTTTAAGAAGGGGAACCGGAGGGTGTGTTCTAACTATCGTGGGATCACACTCCTCAGCCTTCCCGGTAAGGTCTATTCAGGTGTACTGGAGAGGAGGCTACGCCGGATAGTCGAACCTCGGATTCAGGAGGAACAGTGTGGTTTTCGTCCTGGTCGTGGAACTGTGGACCAGCTCTATACTCTCGGCAGGGTCCTTGAGGGTGCATGGGAGTTTGCCCAACCAGTCTACATGTGTTTTGTGGACTTGGAGAAGGCATTCGACCGTGTCCCTCGGGAAGTCCTGTGGGGAGTGCTCAGGGAGTATGGGGTATCGGACTGTCTGATTGTGGCAGTCCGCTCCCTGTATGCTCAGTGCCAGAGCTTGGTCCGCATTGCCGGTAGTAAGTCGGACACGTTTCCAGTGAGGGTTGGACCCCGCCAAGGCTGCCCTTTGTCACCGATTCTGTTCATAACTTTTATGGACAGAATTTCTAGGCGCAGTCAAGGCGTTGAGGGGATCTGGTTTGGTGGCTGCAGGATTAGGTCTCTGCTTTTTGCAGATGATGTGGTCCTGATGGCTTCATCTGGCCAGGATCTTCAGCTCCCGCTGGATCGGTTCGCAGCCGAGTGTGAAGCGACTGGGATGAGAATCAGCACCTCCAAGTCCGAGTCCATGGTTCTCGCCCGGAAAAGGGTGGAGTGCCATCTCCGGGTTGGGGAGGAGATCTTGCCCCACGTGGAGGAGTTCAAGTACCTCGGAGTCTTGTTCCCGAGTGAGGGAAGAGTGGATCGTGAGATCGACAGGCGGATCGGTGCGGCGTCTTCAGTAATGCGGACGCTGTATCGATCCGTTGTGGTGAAGAAGGAGCTGAGCCGGAAGGCAAAGCTCTCAATTTACCGGTCGATCTACGTTCCCATCCTCACCTATGGTCATGAGCTTTGGGTTATGACCGAAAGGACAAGATCACGGGTACAAGCGGGCGGCATGGCGTAGTGGGTAGAGCAACCGTGCCAGAAACCTGAGGGTTGCAGGTTCGCTCCCCGCCTCTTACCATCCAAAAAAAAAAAAAATCGCTGCCGTTGTGTCCTTGGGCGGGACACTTCACCCTTTTCCCCCGGTGCCACTCACACCGGTGAATTGAATGATGAATGATAGGTGGTGGTCGGAGGGGCCGTTGGCGCAAATTGCAGCCACGCTTCCGTCAGTCTACCCCAGGGCAGCTGTGGCTATGAAAGTAGCTTACCACCACCAGGTGTGAATGAATGATGGGTTCTACATGTAAAGCGACTTTGGGTACTTAGAAAAGCGCTATATAAATCCCAGTTATTATTATTATTACAAGCGGCTGAAATTAGTTTCCTCCGCCGGGTAGCGGGGCTCTCCCTTAGAGATAGGGTGAGAAGCTCTGCCATCCGGGAGGAGCTCAAAGTAAAGCCGCTGCTCCTCCACATCGAGAGGAGCCAGATGAGGTGGTTCGGGCATCTGGTCAGGATGCCACCCGAACGCCTCCCTAGGGAGGTGTTTAGGGCACGTCCGACCGGTAGGAGGCCGCGGGGAAGACCCAGGACACGTTGGGAAGACTATGTCTCCCGGCTGGCCTGGGAATGCCTCGGGGTCCCACAGGAAGAGCTGGACGAAGTGGCTGGGGAGAGGGAAGTCTGGGCTTCCCTGCTTAGGCTGTTTCCCCCGCGACCCGGCCTCGGATAAGCGGAAGAAGATGGATGGATGGATGTAAGAACCAGAATATTAATAACAGAAAGAAACAACCCTTTTGTGTGAATGAGTGTAAATGGGGGAGGGAGGTTTTTTTGGGTTGGTGCACGAATTGTAAGTGTATCTTGTGTTTTTATGTTGATTTAATTTAAAAAAAAAAAAAAACGAAACCGATAACTAAAAAAACTACAGATAATTTCCGATATTAGATTTTAACGCATTTATCGACATCTCTAGTTTTTACACATTTTGGTATGATATTCTATTTGTGTTAAATTTCTCAATAAACCCCAGTCCTAAACATGATGGGATAATGTCACATGTTTAAATATAGTAAAATAATAAATCTATACTGATGGGAAATTGTTATTCATTTGATCAGAGTTGGTCTCCTCAGAGTACATTTTTATTTATGGCTGAAGTTGATTTGAGGGGGGGAAACAATTGTATTGAAAAATAAAGGACTTTTATGTCCTGTTTGGCTTCGTAGAATAACTGCGAGTGTATCGTACACCTGTAAAATAATTGGATATTGACATTTTAAAATGTATCTTGAAACTAACCCTTTTGTGAAAAATCATGTATAATGGAATAAAATGCAGCAAAAGTGTACGGAATAAAGTCAGCCTGTTGGTTAAATCAGTGACCGTTTTTATTTAGTTTGCAATGGACTTTTATTTGGTGATGAAACCTTATGATGATGTTGACAAAGTGACAGTGTGCTAACTTTTCCAAGCCTTTAAGTGGTGATGTTGCTCTCCATACGCATCCACTCCGAGGGTTGTCGCTAATGAACACACAATTCAGTTGTGTCGACAGAAGATGGATGCAGCACAAACACTGAAGGCAAAATGGGAGCGCATCCAAAAACTTGAAACAAGGCCCCCAAACTTTTTTCCCCTTACACCTCGCATTCCTGCTCCCAAGTATCAGGGGCCAGGAGGCGAGCGGCGTCCCCCGTTTCTCCTTTCTTTCTCCCCCCCCCCCCCCCCTCTTCCAAGTGTAATGATTTACAAAATGCCTCTCATCAAAGAATTCATTAACAAGGAAGGTTAATTAAAAAATAAATGCGTAAACATCAATATCAAATCTCAGCACGGTGGAGGGCGATGCATAATGCAGAGTAATGATGTTTGAAAGGCGCTTTAGCACCTCGCTGGGACTCGTACCTCTCAGGCACTTGCTTATTTTGCAAGCCTTTGTTGTCTGACAACAAAGAGAATGATGTTAAATTCATCAGCGGATTAATATTTCAATTTGATTTGCTTTATAGTTGAGGTGCTGTTGGCATTTCCATTTTCCCTCCATATGTGCAGCCATGTTAAGTGCAATCATTACCATTTTCTACCTGGGGGTTCGGGGGGGAAATACCAGGCACCACTGATAGCTCTATTCTGCACGGGGTGGGGGGTGGGGGGGCCTCATGCATCTTTTAAAAGGTGTGTCTTCACATCTATTATTCTCCCGTGTGGCCTGCAAACAGCTGAGTCACTGCCTTTGTGGCCACCACGGAACACTTCACGTCACATAGTCAAAGTCCGATCATTCTTCATTAGCACCAGCAGACACTAAACAAACGAACCCGTAGGAAAATCATGATCTGTTCCAGGGTCAAAGTGTGGCCTCAAAGAAGCTCCACTAAGGGCATATGCAAAGTTTCAAGTCACAGCTCAGCAGCATACTTGCAAATTCAACCCTCACGAAATTCAGCGCCTCTCCCGAAAACCTCCCGGGACAAATTTTCTCCTGAAAATCTCCCGAAATTCAGGCGGAGCTGGAGGCCACGCCCCCTCCAGCTACATGCGACCTGGGTGAGGACAGCCTGTTCCCACAATATAAACAACGTGCCTGCCCAATGAAGTTATAACTGTAGAATGATGGAGGGCGAGTTCTTGGTTTCTTATGTGGGTTTATTATTAAGCAGTTTCATTAACGTCCTCCCAGCGCGGCAACAACACACAACAACAGCAGTCACGTTTTCGTCTACCGTAAAGCAGTTCGTCTGCCGTAAACAGCAATGTTGTGACACTCTTAAACAGGACAATACTGCCACCTACTGTACATGCATATGTGACAATAACATCTAGGGCTTTTAGAGAGTGCAGTGCACAACTGCGCACATAACAAGGAGACAAAGCAGAAGAATGGGGAAAATACAGCCGTGGCGACGCCGACGACGAGTAAGATGAAGAAATACGCTTGTAAGTTCCAAGCCGCAGCTGCAATCGAACCTGGATAGCCTCCGGGAAGAAGTAGTGGACTACCAAGTGCTTGGCAGTGAAGATCTTCCTCGGGAAGCAAAGATTGACCGGTTTTGGGCCATGCTAGGGAGAGATGGAAGATTCCAGACACTAGTGCATATGATGAAAGCACTTTAGTGTGTGCCACACAGTAATGCATCATCAGAGAGGGTGTTCAGCATGGTTAGAAAAATAGTGACCGAGAATAGAACAAGGATGGACAATTCAACCCTTAACTCAACAATGAGTAGATGAGTGTTATGTGTGTGTATATGTGTAAATAAGTGAACACTGAAATTCAAGTATTTATTTTTTATATATATATATGTATATATATATATATATATATATGAAATACTTGGTGAATTCTAGCTGTAAATATACTCCTCCCCTCTTTACCACGCCCCAACCACGACCCCCGCCCCACCCCGACCACGTCCCCCCAGCCCCCACCTCCCGAAATCGGAAGTCTAAAGGTTGGCAAGTATGCTCAGCAGTCAAGTGTAAAAAGCTTTGTGCTATTGAAACATCAGAACATTAATTTGTCATGCAAATGTAAAGAGAAGGTCACGTGCGATATTTCAACCTGAAAATAATTTCAACATTCTTAATTGAAATACAAAGTAAAAAAAAAAAAAAGTAAAAAAACAAGATTGTTGCACAAGTGTAAAAAGAAGTTAACCGCTCTCTGATATTAAAATTTCAAAACAATCATTTTCACACAAGTGCGAAGATATGTCAACTGCAGCGCGACGTTAAAACTTGAAAACTGTCACGGTTTGGTTGCAGCTTGCTGCGAGGTTTGTTCTCCCCGGATGCAAACGGACTATTCCGGACAAGGCGTGCAGGTAAAAACATGATTTCATCCTCAAAACTCAAAAAGGTACAAAAACGGAAAACAGGGCGAAAGCACAACGCGCTGATTGCACTTGGAGTAGTAAATACTTGGCATAGACTATGGACATAGAGAACTTATGAAACCGTGGCATGAAATAAACACCACTTACGTATAGTCCAAGCATGAGACAAACAATGACGCCAGGACGACTGACTGGCAAAGGCAGGCTTAAATAATGTCTCTAGATTGGAAACAGTTGCGCGTCCCGAACACCAGAGGCAGGTGAAAATCCTAAGTCGCCATGGTAACTAAAACAAACAATGGTGCACAAAAACAGGAACTATGGAGTCTAAACTAACAGAACATAACAAACACATGATCCGGACCACGAATCATGACAGAAAACAATAATTACATGTGCAACATTTTTTATTGTCATAAAAGTGTAAAAAGAAGCTAACCTGTACATAATTGTTCACCACCTGGGAGGTGAGAGGAGCAGTGGGCAGCAGCGGTGCCGTGCCCGGGAATCATTTTTGGTGATTTAACCCCCAATTCCAACCCTTGATGCTGAGTGCAAAGCAGGGAGGTAATGGCTCCCATTTTTATAGTCTTTGGTATGACTCGGCCGGGGTTTGAACTCACAGTGGCCTAGTGGTTAGAGTGTCCGGCCTGAGATCGGTAGGTTGTGAGTTAAAATCCCGGCCGTGTCATACCAAAGACTATAAAAATGGGACCCATTACCTCCCTGCTTGGCACTAAGCATCAAGAGTTGGAATTGGGGGTTAAATCACCAAAAATGATTCCCGGGCATAGCCACCGCTGCTGCCCACTGCTCTCCTCACCTCCCAGGGGGTGAACAAGGGGATGGGTCAAATGCAGAGGACACATTTCACCACACCTAGTGTGTGTGTGACTATCATTGGTACTTAAACTTAACTTAACTTAATAATTAGAATGTAAACTCAATACGGCTTTAAATTTCAACATTAGTGTAAAAAGTACAAGTGTAAAAATCAGTTACAACCGTATAGTATTAACATTTAAAAAAAATTGTTGTACAAGTGTAAAAAGAAGTTCAGCGCTCTGTGATATTAAAATTTCGGGAAAAAAAACAACTTTCAACCTTTTTGTCATACAGGTGTGAAGATAAGTTAACCGCTGTTAGATAGTGAAACCTAAATACAGTAAATCATACATTTTAAAAATAAGTTTACCCGTACATAATTAGAATGTAAAATCATTAAGACTTAAAATTCAAATTCAACATTTTTAATTGTCATACAAGTGTGAATATAAGTTAACCAGTTGACCGCTCTGTGACATTAAAATTTCAAGACATAAATTTTCCACATTTTTAATTTTCACACAAGTGTGAAGATAAGTTAACCGCAGTGCAATATTAAAACTTGAAAACAATAACCCTTACATGTGCAACATTTTTTATTGTCATAAAAGTGTAAAAAAAGTTAACCTGTATATAATTAGGAGGTAAACTCAATTAAGGCAATACATTTCAGCATTCTTAATTGAGGTACAAGTGTAAAAATAAGTTACAACCGTGTAATATAACCATTTAACCAAAAGTTAACCTGTTCATAATTAGAAAGTAAAATCATTAAGACTTAAAATTTCTACTTTTTTAATTATCTTACAAGTGTTAAGATACGTTAACAAGTTGACCGCTATGTGATATTAAAATTTAAAAACAATAATTTTCAATGTTCTTGTCAAACAGGTGTGAAGATAAGGTAATCGCTGTGCGATATATATATTTATTTATTTATATATGCACCTTATTGCTTTTTCATCCTGCACTACCATGAGCTTATGTAACGAAATTTCGTTCTTATCTGTGCTGTAAAGTTCAAATTTGAATGACAATAAAAAGGAAGTCTAAGTCTAATATTAGAAATGAAAAACAATAACACATTTTCAACATTTTCATTGACATAAAAGTGTACATAAAAGTTAACCTCATAAAATAAAATAAATAAATACAATTGTTGTACAAGTGTAAAAAGAAGTTAACCTGTACAAAAGTATAATTTTTTAATCAATAAGACTTTAAGTTTTAACATTTTTAATTATCATACAAATGTAGAGATATGTTAATATTAAAACAATATTAAAACGTAAAAATAAAATTTCCAACATATTTTATTGTCATGAAAGTGTAAAAAGAAGTTAACCTGTGCGTAATTAGAATGTAAAATCAATAAGACTTTAAATTTCAAAATTCTTAATTTAAATACAAGGGTAAAATAAGTTAACGCCGTATATTGTTACAATTAAAAACAAGATTGTTGTACAAGTGTAAAAAGAAGTTGACCGCTCTGTGATATTAACATTTCAAAATAATACTTTTTAACATTCTTGTCAAACAGGTATGAAGATAAGCTATTAAATGTTGTTAAAATTTAAAAATATAACACTTACATCATAGAAGTTAACAACCGTATAAAATAAAATAAAACAAAAATTGTTGTACAAGTGTAAAAAGAAGTTAACTCACACATAATTAGAATGTAAAATCAATAAGACTTTAAATTTCAACATTTTTAATTGTCACACAAGTGTGAAGATAAGTTAACCGCTGTGCGATATTAAAACTTAAAAATGTAAAAAGAAGTTAAAATGTATGTAATTAGAATTTAGAATATAATGTAAAATCAATTAGACTTTACATTTCAACATTCTTAACTGTATAATATTAAAATAACAAAACAAGATTGTAGAAGTGTAAAAATAAGTTAACCGCTTTGTGATATTAACATTACAAAACAACAATTTTCACCGTTCTTAATTGTCATACAAATGTGCGATATTAAAACTTAAATATAATAACACTTACTTTTTCAATATTTTTATTGTTATAAGTGTAAAGAAAAGTTAACTTGTACATAACTAGAATTTAAAATCTATAAGACTTGCGTCAATTTTGACTTTCTTAATTGAAAAAAATAATATAATAATAATAATAATAATATTATAACATTAAAATGGAAAAACAAGATTGTTGTACAAGTGTAAAAAGAAGTTAACTCATACATAATTAGAATGTAAAATCAATAAGACTTTAAATTTCAACATTTTTAATTGTCACACAAGTGTGAAGATAAGTCAAGTGCTGTGCGATATTAAAACTTAAAAATGTAAAAAGAAGTTAAAATGTATGTAATTAGAATTTAGAATATAATGTAAAATCAATTAGACTTTACATTTCAACATTCTTAACTGTATATTATTAAAATAACAAAACAAGATTGTAGAAGTGTAAAAATAAGTTAACCGCTTTGTGATATTAACATTACAAAACAACAATTTTCACCATTCTTAATTGTCATACAAATGTGCGATATTAAAACTTGAAAATAATAACACTTACTTTTTCAATATTTGTATTGTTATAAGTGTAAAGAAAAGTTAACTTTTACATAATTAGAATTTAAAATCAATACGCCTCGCGTCAATTTTGACTTTCTTTATTGAAAAAATAATATAATAATAATAATAATATTATAACATAAAAATGAAAAAACAAGATTGTTGTACAAGGGTAAAAAGAAGTTAACTCATACATAATTAGAATGTAAAATCAAAAATACTTTAAATTTCAACATTTTTAATTGTCATACAAGTGTGAAGATAAGTCAAGTGCTGTGCGATATTAAAACTTAAAAATGTAAAAAGAAGTTAAAATGTATAATTAGAATTTAAAATATAATGTAAAATCAATTAGACTTTACATTTCAACATTCTTAACTGTATATTATTAAAATAACAAAACAAGATTGTAGAAGTGTAAAAATAAGTTAACCGCTTTGTGATATTAACATTACAAAACAACAATTTTCACCATTTTTAATCGTCATACAAATGTGCGATATTAAAACTTGAAAATAATAACACTTACTTTTTCAATATTTTTATTGTTATAAGTGTAAAGAAAAGTTAACTTTTACATAATTAGAATTTAAAATCAATACGCCTTGCGTCAATTTTGACTTTCTTTATAGAAAAAAATAATAATATAATAATAATAATAATAATAATATTATTACATTAAAATGAAAAAACAAGATTGTTGTACAAGTGTAAAAAGAAGTTAACTCATACATAATTAGAATGTAAAATCAATAAGACTTTAAATTTCAACATTTTTGATTGTCACACAAGTGTGAAGATAAGTTAACCGCCGGGCGATATTAAAACTTAAAAATGTAAAAAGAAGTTAAAATGTATGTAATTAGAATTTAGAATATAATGTAAAATCAATTAGACTTTACATTTCAACATTCTTAACTGTATAATATTAAAATAACAAAACAAGATTGTAGAAGTGTAAAAATAAGTTAACCGCTTTGTGATATTAACATTACAAAACAACAATTTTCACCATTCTTAATTGTCATACAAATGTGCGATATTAAAACTTGAAAATAATAACACTTACTTTTTCAATATTTTTATTGTTATAAGTGTAAAGAAAAGTTAACTTGTACATAATTAGAATTTAAAATCTATAAGACTTGCGTCAATTTTGACTTTCTTTATTGAAAAAATTAATATTATAATAATAATAATAATAATATTATAACATTAAAATGGAAAAACAAGATTGTTGTACAAGTGTAAAAAGAAGTTAACTCATACATAATTAGAATGTAAAATCAATAAGACTTTAAATTTCAACATTTTTAATTGTCATGCAAGTGTGAAGATAAATTAAGTGCTGTGCGATATTAAAACTTAAAAATGTAAAAAGATGTTAACATGTACGTAATTAGAATTTAAAATATCATGTACAATCAAAAAGACTATACATTTCAACATTCTTAACTGCAGTACAAGAGTAAAAAAAGTTAACTGCATAATATTAAAATAACAAAACAAGATTGTAGAAGTGTAAAAATAAGTTAACCGCTTTGTGATATTAACATTACAAAACAACAATTTTTACCATTCTTAATTTGTCATACAAATGTGCGATATTAAAACTTGAAAATAATACTTACTTTTTCAATATTCTTATTGTTATAAGTGTAAAGAAAAGTTAACCTGTACATAATTAGAATTTAAAATCTATAAGACTTGCATCAATTTTGACTTTCTTGATTGAAAAAATAATATAATAATAATAATAAAAAATATTATAGCATTAAAATTAAAAAACAAGATTGTTGTTCAAGTGTAAAAAGAAATTAACTGCTTTTTTTATTAAAAATTTCAAAACAAGAATTTTCAATATTTAGTTTTGAGGAGCGGCTCCACACTGTGAACATAATTGTCTGCTGTCAGCCGGGAGACTAAAAATAAATACATTGGCGATCACTTTCTTTTTCATGAAAATGGCCAATCGATCAGCACATCCTTAGTTTTGACACTCCAGTACAATTATTTGGTGCCCCAATTCCTAATTTCTCCAAAAAAATGTCTGAACAAAGACCCGGAACTTCTCAAAGTTCAGGAAGTTGCAAGCAAAACAAAAAGAAAAGTGAAACCTGTTTGACTTTTGAATTGAGTGCAGCTACTGTAATCACAGGTCCCTGAAGCAAACACGCAATTAGGACACAACGTTGAACACTCATGCAAATATTCCTTAATTGCCCAGCAGACCTTGAGTGACAAGTCAATGAGATGATTGTTGATGATTATTATGGGATACAGTAACACTTGACTTGATTCTTACTGGTCACATCATTAGGTACACCTGCACTTCCTTTTACTCTCGTGCTCACTTGACAACATGTTTACTATGGTGGTTGTGCAACACAAATACCTTTTTATCATATTGTGGCTGTTCTTTCGTGCTGCGTAAGAAACAGCGTGATGAGAAGTCCTTCGCTGTGACAGGTGAAACTCAAAAAAATGAGAATATCTCGCATATGTTCCAGAAATTACACTTTCAAGGTAAAACTAATGTGTGACATATGCTCATGACATGCAACTCAAGAAATGCAAAGCCTTCATATGGTATCATTTTGATGGTTATGGCTTACAGCCTGCATGATAACAAATACCGTATTTTGCGGACCATAGGGCGCACCGGATTATAAGGCGCACTGCCGATGAATGGTCTATTTTCTATCGTTTTTCATATATAAGGCGCACCGAATTATAGGGCGCATTAAAGGGGTCTTATTATTAAATTGAATCTACGAACCCCGTTTCCATATGAGTTGGGAAATTGTGTTAGATGCAAATATAAACAGAATACAATGATTTGCAATTCATTTTCAACACATATTCAGTTGAATGCACTACAAAGACAAGATATTTGATGTTCAAACTCATAAACTTAATTTTTTTTTTGCAAATAATAATTAACTTAGAATTTCATGGCTGCAACACGTGCCAAAGTAGTTGGAAAAGGGCATGTTCACCACTGTGTTACATGGCCTTTCCTTTTAACAACACTCTGTAAACGTTTGGGAACTGAGGAGACACATTTTTTAAGCTTCTCAGGTGGAATTCTTTCCCATTCTTGCTTGATGTACAGCTTAAGTTGTTCAACAGTCTGGGGTCTCCGTTGTGGTATTTTAGGCTTCATAATGCGCCACACATTTTCAATGGGAGACAGGTCTGGACTACAGGCACGCCAGTCTAGTACCCGCACTCTTTTACTATGAAGCCACGTTGATGTAACACGTGGCTTGGCATTGTCTTTCTGAAATAAGCAGGGGCGTCCATGGTAACGTTGCTTGGATGGCAACATATGTTGCTCCAAAACCTGTATGTACCTTTCAGCATTAATGGCGCCTTCACAGATGTGTAAGTTACCCATGTCTTGGGCACTAATACACCCCCATACCATCACAGATGCTGGCTTTTCAACTTTGCGCTACAACAATCCGGATGGTTTTTTTCCTCTTTGGTCCGGAGGACAAAACGTCCACAGTTTCCAAAAACAATTTGAAATGTGGACTCGTCAGACCAGACACTTTTCCACTTTGTATCAATCCATCTTAGATGAGCTCAGGCCCAGCGAAGCCAACAGCGTTTCTGGGTGTTGTTGATAAACGGTTTTTGCCTTGCATAGGAGAGTTTTAACTTGCACTTACAGATGTAGCGACCAACTGTAGTTACTTAGAGTGGGTTTCTGAAGTGTTCCTGAGCCCATGTGGTGATATCCTTTACACACTGATGTCGCTTGTTGATGCAGTACAGCCTGAGGGATCGAAGGCTTAGCTGCTTACATGCAGTGATTTCTCCAGATTCTCTGAACCCTTTGATGATATTACGGACCGTAGATGGGGAAATCCCTAAATTCCTTGCAATAGCTTGTTGAGAAAGGTTTTTCTTAAACTGTTCAACAATTTGCTCACGCATTTGTTGACAAAGTGGTGACCCTCGCCCCATCCTTGTTTGTGAATGACTGAGCATTTCATGGAATCTACTTTTATACCCAATCATGGCACCCACCTGTTCCCAATTTGCCTGTTCACCTGTGGGATGTTCCAAATAAGTGTTTGATGAGCATTCCTCAACTTTATCAGTATTTATTGCCACTTTTCCCAACTTCTTTGTCACGTGTTGCTGGCATCAGATTCTAAAGTTAATGATTATTTGCACACAAAAAAATGTTTATGAGTTTGTACATCAAATATGTTGTCTTTGTAGCATATTCAACTGAATATGGGTTGAAATTGATTTGCAAATCATTGAATTCCGTTTATATTTACATCTAACACAATTTCCCAACTCATATGGAAACGGGGTTTGTAAATGGATTCTTGTTTTTTAAAAAACAACCTTTTATTCATTTGTTTATTTTTTTTATCAATTTTTTACAATTATGAATTGATTTACAATCGATATGAAAAAAAAAATTCTATTGGGATGTAAATCGATTTTTTTCTGAATCCCTAGTTTTATGTAATTGTGTGAATGCTCCAAAGCATTCACACATATGGTTTTCTACACCAAAATTCATCTATTAAACTTCTTCTCCAGATTTTGGCGCGCTCTACCTTCCACATTTTTCATCGGATTCAAACCGTTCCAACTTCAAACTGTTCAGCCTATTCAGGAATCGCGGGTTTTCTCTTGACAAATTCCCAAAATTCCCAGATATCCCAGAATTCCTGGTTTTCCGGGACATGTTTCCCATTCAAAATGAATTGGCCATTTTTCATACTTCCACCATTTCCACATTTTTCAACCGGTTAAAGCCATTCCACCTTCAACATATTCCACTCATCCTGGATATTCAAACTATTTTTTTTCCAAGTTCCAAAAACTTCAAGGAATTTCCAGAATTCACGTTTTTTCAAACCCTTTTTTGATCCTTTTTTCTGGCTACTACTCCTTCCACATTTTTCAACCCACTTCAACCAAACAAAAAACAAAGTTGTTTTTCGAACTGGAAAAATTCCCGCTTTTCCCGAAATTCCAGGTTTTCCTTAATGCCATTTCTCAACTAAAAATGTTACTACTGCAACATTCCTCGACCGATTTGAAAAATTCCAACACCAACCATTTGAACTCATTCAGACCATTCAAGTTTTTTTTAACGATTTTCAAGGAAATTCCCGCTTTTCCCAAAATTCCCACATTTTTGGGAAATTCCCATTGAAATCAAAGTTCTACAACTCCCACGTGTTTAATCTGATTCAAACTGTTCCAAATTCAAAATATTCAGCCTGTTTGGTAATTGTGTGCTATACTTCAATAATTGTAAAAAAAATTCCAGGATTTCAGTTCAACGTCCGCATTGGAGCGTTCACACGCAATTTCTTCAGGAATTGCCTCATCTAGTTTTCTGTACTGTTTATCATCGCTAACGTTTTGGGTAAGTTGGAGCCTATCCCGGCTGACTTCAGGTGAGAGGTGCGGTACACCCTACACCAGGGATTCTTAACCTTTTTGACCTCGGGGCCCAACTTTTCCACTAGAGAGGGGCCCGGGACACACTCAAATATTAACACTGATGAATTAGTCGTCTTGATTTTATTCGTATTAAAAAATTATAATATTGTAACCTACTTAGTTTAAAACCTTGTCAAATGATATGAAATCATGTGTTAATCACAAATTGTATTACTTATTAGGTCAGGCTGATTAGAAAAATATATAATAAAAAACAAATATACTGCATAAGATGGGACTCATAAATAATTGAAGAAAAATAAAAGTACATACAATTATGTTGTGCTAAAATTTGAGTGCAAATAAAAAAAAACAGCTTCACCACTTTAGTCATAATTGTTGCACTTAAAGACCTACTGAAATACGATTTTCTTATTTAAACAGGGATAGCAGGTCCATTCTATGTGTCATACTTGATCATTTCGCAATATTGCCATATTTTTGCTGAAAGGATTTAGTAGAGAACATCGACGATAAAGTTCGCAACTTTTGGTCGCTGATAAAAAAGCCTTGCCTGTACCGGAAGTAGCAGACGATATGCGCGTGACATCACCGGCTGTGGAGCTCCTCACATTTGCACATTGTTTACAATCATGGTCACCAGCAGCGAGAGCGATTCGGACCGAGAAAGCGACGATTTCCCCATTAATTTGAGCGAGGATGAAAGATTTGTGGATGAGGAAAGTGAGAGTGAAGGACTAGAGGGCAGTGGGAGCGATTCAGATAGGGAAGATGCTGTGAGAGGCGGATGGGACCTGATATTCAGCTGGCAATGACTAAAGCAGTAAATAAACACAAGACATATATATACTCTATTAGCCACAACACAACCAGGCTTATATTTAATATGCCACAAATGAATCCCGCATAACAAACATCTCCCCCCACCCATCCATATAACCCGCCAATACAACTCAAACACCTGCACAACACACTCAATCCCACAGCCCAAAGTACCGTTCACCTCCCCAAAGTTCATACAGCACATGTATTTCCCCAAAGTCCCCAAAGTTATGTACGTGACATGCACATAGCGGCACGCACGTACGGGCAAGGGATCAAATGTTTGGAAGCCGCAGCTGCATGCGTACTCACGGTACCACGTCTGCGCGTCCAACTCAAAATCCTCCTGGTAAGAGTCTCTGTTGTCCCAGTTCTCCACAGGCCAATGGTAAAGCTTGACTGTCATCTTCCGGGAATGTAAACAATGAAACACCGGCTGTGTTATCCGGCACAACAGTCAGGGGGTGCATTCTACGGCGGGGGTGCGTTATCCAGCACAACACCTGCCGCAATACACCGCTTCCCACCTACAGCTTTCTTCTTTGCTGTCTCCATTGTTCATTGAACAAATTGCAAAAGATTCACCAACACAGATGTCCAGAATACTGTGGAACTTTGCGATGAAAACAGACGACTTAATAGCTGGCCACCATGCTGTCCCAAAATGTCCTCTACAATCCGTGACGTCACGCGCAGGCGTCATCATACCGAGACGTTTTCAGCAGGATATTTCGCGCAAAATTTAAAATTGCACTTTAGTAAGCTAACCCGGCCGTATTGGCATGTGTTGCAATGTTAAGATTTCATCATTGATATATAAACTATCAGACTGCGTGGTCGGTAGTAGTGGGTTTCAGTAGGCCTTTAGGCTTCTTCTGTTTGCTATTGTCATTACTGCCACAAGTGGTGGTAAAGTGTACTACAACTGAATACCGCTGCGGTCCATATGCACCACAGCTGAGATATTTATTAGCGGCAGTCACTCACAGAGCAGCAATTTAAAGCACAATTAAAAGCATCTGCCTTTAATTTCAGTTTGTTTTAATGAACGTGCGCATGGGAGCTGCTTTAGCTCGGTAAATAGACAAAATCAGCGTGTCTTATTGTTGCGTTCATATCATATATGTTACATATTCCGTTTGTTCAGCTTAATTGCCTCTCCAAGTGGTCCTGATCCTCATTGGCCTTTTAATAGATAACACTTGCCACTTTGTCGTGGCTAAATGCGTCATTAACGCCTCCTAAATACCACACTGACCCCTGTGTGTGTGTATGTGAGCACGTGTGCGCGCCCCGGCTAATCAGCGGGTCTGAAAGCGCCGCCATTCTGCGTCTGAATTGCTCGCAGCTGCGTGCCCCCTCGTCGCGCTGGCGTCCGCCTCCGTGACCCGCTAATTTGGAGCATACGTAAGTGCTCTCGGCACACAGCTGCCCCGAAGGAAGGCCTTTATTTAATTCAATTACGTCGTTTCGAGGCGGCGGCGACGGGTGGGCGGGGCCTGCCTCACCTCGGCGCCTCCCCCTTTAAACCCCAAAGCGTGATCAGGGGGGGCAACACAGGTGGCGTGACGCCCCCTTAGTGTCTGCTCGGTGAGTGGCAGGGTAATCAGGGTCCCGATCCAGTGGCACGCCGATCACAACGGCTCCGCCCCCGGGCAGGCCTGCAATTAATGCGGCGTTGAACAAGTGAAAGGGAGCTCAACTCTTCGCCATCTGGCAATTAGGGCTCGTCGGCGGTCTCCTTGTGCCTCCTTGTCGCCTGATTGGTGATCCGCGCTCTGGCCTTGGGCCCCATCTCGACTCCCTCCATATCGGCCGCCTCTATGGGAATGAATGAACGCGCAATTGAGCGCCGCCAAATGCAGATGTCGGGTAATGACGACTCTTCTCGCAGCTGCCGCTATCAGCGGCGAATTGACTGGCGGCTCGGCGGTGAATGGGAGCAAAGGTTGTCAATGGCGCGGCGCTGTCAATGATGTTATGATTAGTCATCGGGCCACAATGGACGCCAAATGTGCGTGAAAGGAGACACTGAAAGATCTTTTCCACGTTTCCTCTTCTCCCGCTCATTGTGTCATTCAAATCCCAACAGGGACGCGAACCGCCGCCTCCGACTCAAACGCTTTTGAGTTGCAAATGTGACACCTCCACATTTGGATGGACAACATCGCGGGCAGGAAGTCAAGGTGTGCCACAAACCACCACAATACACTCCTGTTTGTCAAGACTCACAGTATTCACAGCACTTCACTTTTCCCACATGTTATGTTACAGCCTTATTCCAAAATGGAATAACTTCATTTTTGTCCTCAAAATTCTACACACAATACCCCATAATGACAATGTGGAAAGTTTTTTTTTTTATTTTTTTTTTTTAGCAATTTTATTAAAACTAAAAAGAGTGTTTGCTCATCAATAATAATAATAATAATAATAGATTTTATTTGTAAAAAGCACTTTACATTGAGCAAACAACCTCAAAGTGCTAGTGTATTAAAATAATAATAATAATAATAAAAAGATAATACAAATAGATAAAGATAAAAACTAGAACAGCCTAATAGCTAGAACTAGTATGCATATGTTGTTCTTATTTCTTGTTCTTATTTCTTGTTCTTATATCTTGTTCACGAGTGAGGGAAGAGTGGATCGTGAGATCGACAGGCGGATCGGTGCGGCGTCTTCAGTAATGCGGACGCTGTATCGATCCGTTGTGGTGAAGAAGGAGCTGAGCCGGAAGGCAAAGCTCTCAATTTACCGGTCGATCTACGTTCCCATCCTCACCTATGGTCATGAGCTTTGGGTTATGACCGAAAGGACAAGATCACGGGTACAAGCGGCCGAAATGAGTTTCCTCCGCCGGGTGGCGGGGCTCTCCCTTAGAGATAGGGTGAGAAGCTCTGCCATCCGGGGGGAGCTCAAAGTAAAGCCGCTGCTCCTCCACATCGAGAGGAGCCAGATGAGGTGGTTCGGGCATCTGGTCAGGATGCCACCCGAACGCCTCCCTAGGGAGGTGTTTAGGGCACGTCCGACCGGTAGGAGGCCGCGGGGAAGACCCAGGACACGTTGGGAAGACTATGTCTCCCGGCTGGCCTGGGAACGCCTCAGGGTTCCACAGGAAGAGCTGGACGAAGTGGCTGGGGAGAGGGAAGTCTGGGCTTCCCTGCTTAGGTTGCTGCCCCCGCGACCCGACCTCGGATAAGCGGAAGAAGATGGATGGATGGATGAGTATGCATATGTCTATAAAAAGGCTTTTTTTTATTTAAAGGCCTACTGAAACCCACTAGTACCGACCATGCAGTCTGATAGTTTATATATCAATGATGGAATCTTAACATTGCAACACATGCCAATACGGCCGGGTTAGCTTACTAAAGTGCAATTTTAAATTTCGCACGAAATATCCTGCTGAAAACGTCTCGGTATGATGACGTCAGCGCGTGACGTCACGGATTGTAGAGGAAATTTTGGGACAGCATGGTGGCCAGCTATTAAGTCGTCTGTTTTCATCGCAAAATTCCACAGTATTCTGGACATCTGTGTTGGTGAATCTTTTGCAATTTGTTCAATGAACAATGGAGACAGCAAAGAAGAAAGCTGTAGGTGGGAAGCGGTGTATTGCAGGCGGCTGCAGCAACACAAACACAGCCGATGTTTCATTGTTTACATTCCTGAAAGATGACAGTCAAGCTTTACCATTGGCCTGTGGAGAACTGGGACAACAGAGACTCTTACCAGGAGGACTTTGAGTTGGATACGCAGACACGGTACCGTGAGTACGCATGCAGCTGCGGCTTCCAAACATTTGATCGCTTGCCCGTACGTGCGTGCCGCTATGTGCATGTCACGTACGTAACTTTGGGGAAATATATGTGCTGTATGAACTTTGGGGAGGTGAACGGTACTTTGGGCTGTGGGATTGAGTGTGTTGTGCAGGTGTTTGAGTTGTATTGGCGGGTTATATGGACAAAAAAAAAAAAAGTTTATGAGTTCGAACATCAAATATCTTGTCTTTGTAGTGCATTCAACTGAATATGGTTTGAAAAGGATTTGCAAATCATTGTATTCCGTTTATATTTACATCTAACACAATTTCCCAACTCATATGGAAACGGGGTTTGTAGTAGTAAGTAAGCAAACAAAAGCTCCTAATTTTGTCTGCTGACGTATGCAGTAACATATTGTGTCATTTTCCATTCTATTATTTTGGTACTTTTTAGAGGCAGTATATGATTCATTAGTATCACGGTACTATATTAATACCTGTATACCGTACAACCCTACATTAAATCGTTGTTAACATTAAAGGAAATAACCCAATGGTCTGTCCTCATCTCCCACCTTAGTCACAGTGCAGCCAGGCGTTACATTCACTTCGTCATATTTTAGTACACCAAGAAAATCATGTTCCTGGAGGTCACACCCACCACGCCCTCCCCACTATTTGAGAAGGACTGGTACTGTATGTACACATATAACATACACCTGATATGTATTATTATATACACATTTATATACACACATATATGCATGTGCAGTATATATGTATACACACACATATATATACAAACAGAAAAATATATACCCACACACACACACACACATATCTATGAATATTCAAGCATATATACACACACATATACATACACACATACATAAACACAAATATAAACACATACAAATATATATACACACACATACATTATATATATTTATATATACGGCGTGGGACGGCGTGGCGCAGTGGAAGAATGGCCGTGCGCGACCCGAGGGTCCCTGGTTCAATCCCCACCTAGTACCAACCTCGTCATGTCCGTTGTGTCCTGAGCAAGACACTTCACCCTTGCTCCTGATGGGTGCTGGTTAGCGCCTTGCATGGCAGCTCCCTCCATCAGTGTGTGAATGTGTGTGTGAATGGGTAAATGTGGAAGTAGTGTCAAAGCGCTTTGAGTACCTTGAAGGTAGAAAAGCGCTATACAAGTACAACCCATTTATCATTTATATATTCACACACACACACACACACACACACACACGCATTTAGTTGAGTTACGCATACATACATACATACACGCTGATATAAACACACAATATATATATATGTGTTTATATGTGTGTGTATGTATATACTGTATATTGGGACTATCAATAGATTGCATCGTAATTCTGCTTCTTAAAGGGGACTTATTGTGCAAAAGCAACTTTTCTTACAAATTAGTGCCTGTGTTTTGTAGTATTTTGGATCTACATAAGCCCCAAAAACTTAAAATCAAACCATGGGCGCATGGCAGAGATATTTATAAAACAATCTTGCCTCCCTTCATACTTCCTCCAAACGAGCCGTTAACCCAATTTGTGACGTTATTCCATTTGGTGACGTCAGCGGATTATCCATATATGGTATACATTTACCCCAAGAGTTTTGCGTGAGTCTGCCATTGTAGTCCAACATTGTAGTCAATAAGCTTATTTTTCTCTTGCCTCTTGTTATGGTGCAGACTGGCTCATACATGCACATGCATCCCCCACTGTTGCCATTGTTTAATACAAAGTAGTAGGGTTGTACGGTATACCGGTATTGGTGTAGTACCGCAATACTAATTAATCATATTTGGTACTATACAGCCTCTAAAAAGTACCAGTCGTAAATTGGTGGTATCATCCAAAACTAATGTAAAGTATCAAACAACAGAAGAATTGGTGATTATTACATTTTAACAGAAGTGTAGATAGAACATGTTAAAATAGAAAGTAAGCAGATATTAACAGCAAATGAATATGTAGATTAATAATTCCTTTTCTACCACTTGTCCTTAATAATTTTGACAAAACAATAGAATGGAAAATACCAGAATGTTACTGCATATGTCAGCAGCTAAAATAGGAGCTTTTGTTTTCTTTTTCACTACTAAAAGACAAGTTGTTCACTATTTTATTTAAGAGCAAACTTGCAATAAGAAACATGTTTAATGTACCCTAATGTTTTTTGTTAAAATAAAGCCAATAATGCAATTTTTTGTGGTCCCCTTTATTTAGAAAAGTATTGAAAAGTATCAAAATACATTTTGGTACCGGTACAACACTACAAAGTAGCATATAGTTCTAATTTATATCTGTCAGTAGCCTTGCCATGGAAGCACTAAAAACTACAAGGAAAGATGACGGGGAGTAGACGCTGTCGAAGTGGAGGCACGTAAATAAAACAGCGCATCCTGAAGAGACAGTCAGAAAGCGGCTTGGGAGATATTCTGTAAATTATAATCTATGCAACATGTTGACCAAAGAACCACCATCACATGTTATGTAGACCACAAGGAAGTGTTTCAAAGGTAGAAAAAATTCTTATATGACCTCTTTAACCCACTTTATATGTGCATGCACAGCTGACTAGCTATAAATTATATATCAGACATAAAATCACATGTACATTATAGGGTTGTACGGTATACCGGTACTAGTGAAGTACCACGATACTAATGATTCATAAACGGTACTCTACCACCTATAAAAAGTACCGGTTCTCTTTTTTTTTTTTAACAGGTATGTCGTGACATTGATGGTTTTATGAGCAGAGGAGCATGTCCGGCAGCGCACAATCACCGAGTACTTACAAGTAGACAGTGTGCAGACAGAAAGGCAGAACGGACACATTTTGGCTTAAAAACTAAAGATAAAGGTGAAGTTATAACACTGAAACGCCCTCAGGAAGATGTGCTTTCAGACATGGCTAGCTAGCTAGCGGCTAAAGTCCACCCGCAGTCAGCAGTGTTTTAGCTACTTCTAAATCACTAATCCGTGCCACAAATTAAGTAAGTTTCTTACAAAGATCATCCCTTCAGGACAAGGAATAGCTAAACATGCTTCACTACACACTGTAGGAGGATACAACAGCTCACTGGTGTCACTTTTGACAAAAGCTAGCGCTCCTCAATGTAAACAAATGCTATGGGTGGATCTACACCTGACATTCACTGTAATGATACCAAGTACAGTAGCGTATCTAGTCGATACTACTATGATTAGATCGATTTTAAAATCTTTTTTTCATTTTTTAAAAATTATATAACCGTATTTCCTTGAATTGCCGCCGGGGCGGTAATTCATTTAAAACCTCTTGTCACTCCGGCGCTTACCAAAGGCATGCGGTAAATGTAAGCATGCGCTAATTATTTTAAAACCTCTTCTCACCAAAGGCATGCGGTAAATTTAGGCCTGCGCTTATAAATTTGAGTGTGATGTAAGGATACCATCATGAAAAGCACATTTAATTAAAAAAAACGTTATTATGGTCTTACCTTATAAATAAATGATAAATGGGTTGTACTTGTATAGCGCTTTTCTACCTTCAAGGTACTCAAAGCGCTTTGACACTACTTCCACATTTACCCATTCACACACACATTCACACACTGATGGAGGGAGCTGCCATGCAAGGCGCTAACCAGCACCCATCAGGAGCAAGGGTGAAGTGTCTTGCTCAGGACACAACGGACATGACGAGGTTGGTACTAGGTGGGGATTGAACCAGGGACCCTCGGGTTGCGCACGGCCACTCACCCACTGCGCCACGCCGTCCCCTCTTATAAATGAAGTCCATGCGCAGCTTCTTCTGAGCAAAAGCATCGATAACTTGTTTATAGATGTCTTCCTTATCTTTCTTCAGTTTTAAAAGTCTCTCTGTCTCGATGGAGATCTTCCTTTAAGTATTACCTCCTGCTTCGATTGAAAGTCCAGTTTAGAAAACTGTTTTATTTTAGATATGTAATCCTCCATGTTAAAAGTGCAAGCGAGAGGAAAAAATAAACGATCGCTGCTCACTGTTGCTGCTTGTTGTCACTTCTTCTGCAGCCGAGTAGTCGCGAGAAGGATCACTAGCGCCCTCTACCACCAGGAGGCGGGAGTCATTTAATGACTCATATTTGACACACGCAGCTACGGTATATTAATAAAACATAGCTGCTTACTGTTCTTTTTAGCATATTCAATAGCTTGGACCTTAAATCCTACTGAATAGCTCTTAATCTTCTTCCCTTTATGCGATTTCAAATTATTGAAATCAGCCTCCTCTATTTTAAAAATGATAACAGGTGAAGTGTCACTCGTGACGTGACGAGTTTGACCCGGCGGAAATTCTATGCATATGCTAATTATTTTGCGAAACGAGTTTGACCCGACGGAAATTCTAGACATGCGCTAATAAAAATAGTATTTTGCGAAACGAGTTTGACCCGGCGTTAATCCTGAGCCGGCGGTAATGCTAAGCATGTGCTAATTATTTTGCGAAACGAGTTTGACCCGGCGGTAATTCTAGGCAGGCGCATACTATATACCCGGCGGCAATTCAAGGAAATACGGTATGTTTATAAACTCAGGAAATATGTCCCTGGACACATGAGGACTTTGAATATGACCAATGTATGATCCTGTAACTACTTGGTATCGTATTTATACCCACATTTGTAGAGATGTCCGATAATATCGGACTGCCGATATTATCGGCCGATAAATGCTTTAAAATGTAATATCGGAAATTATCGGTATCTGTTTCAAAAAGTAAAATGTATGACTTTTTAAAACGCCGCAGTACGGAGTGGTACACGGACGTAGGGAGAAGTACAGAGCAGTTGCGTCACCCAGTCATACTTGCCAACCCTCCTGATTTTCCCGGGAGACTCCCGAATTTCAGTGCCCCTCCCGAAAATCTCCCGAGGTTCTCCCGAATTTCTCCCGATTTCCACCCAGACAACAATATTAGGGGCGTTCCTTAAAGGCACTGCCTTTGCGTGCCGGCCCAGTCACATAATATCTATGTTTTTTTCACACACACAAGTGAATGCAATTCATACTTGGTCAACAGCCATACTGGTCACACTGAGGGTGGCCGTACAAACAACTTTAACACTGTTACAAATATGCGCCACACTGTGAACCCACACCAAACAAGAATGACACACACATTTCGGGAGAATATCCGCACCGTAACACAACATAAAGGGGGCGGCATGGCGTAGTGGGTAGAGCAACCGTGCCAGAAACCTGAGGGTTGCAGGTTCGCTCCCCGCCTCTTACCATCCAAAAATCGCTGCCGTTGTGTCCTTGGGCAGGACACTTCACCCTTTGCCCCCGGTGCCACTCACACCGGTGAATTGAATGATGAATGATAGGTGGTGGTCGGAGGGGCCGTTAGCGCAAATTGCAGCCACGCTTCCGTCAGTCTACCCCAGGGCAGCTGTGGCTATGAAAGTAGCTTACCACCACCAGGTGTGAATGAATGATGGGTTCTACATGTAAAGCGACTTTGGGTACTCAGAAAAGCGCTATATAAATCCCAGGTATTATTATTATTATTATAAACACAACAGAACAAATACCCAGAACCCCTTACAGCACTAACTCTTCCAGGACGCTACAATATACACCCACCGCTACCCCCCCTCCCCCTCCCCCCAACTCAACCCTTCCAAATTCCAAGCTGCTGTTTTGAGGCATGTTAAAAAAAAATGCAATTTGTGACTTCAATAATAAATATGGCAGTGCCATGTTGGCATTTTTTTTCCATAACTTGAGTTGATTTATTTTGGAAAACCTTGTTACATTATTTAATGCATCCAGCGGGGCATCACAACAAAATTAGGCATAATAATGTGTTAATTCCACGACTGTATATATCGGTATCGGTTGATATCGGAATCGATAATTAAGAGTTGGGCAATATCGGAATATCGGCAAAAAAGCCATTATCGGACATCTCTACAAATTTGTGGTATCATCCAAAACTAATGTATCAAACAAGAGAAAAATAAGTGATTATTACATTTTAACAGAAGTGTAGATAGAACATGTTAAAAGATATTAACAGTAAATGAACAAGTGGATTAATAAACCATTTTTACAGTTTGTCCCTCATAATTTTGACAAAATAATAGAATGATAAATGACACAATATGTTACTGCATATGTCAGCAGACTAATTAGGAGCCTTTGTTTGTTTACTTACTACTAAAAGACAAGTTGTCTTGTATGTTCACTATTTTGTTTAAGGACAAAAGTTTGGTGTGGAAGAACTCCGTCCAAGTGACCTCACGTGTTCGTCTCTCGTCACTTCCTCTATTTGGATTGCTTTCATGCTAATTTTAGCCGCTGAAATATAGATTTTGCGTCAGTCAAGGTCCCAGGTGGGTCCCGCCTAATTCGCTGACCTGATCTCTCAGGTTGTAAATTGCGGCGCGGCGCCGCCATGGCTGCTTCCTGTTCAACAATAATGACGTTGATTTAATTATTGAGCGTCATTATTATCAAAGCTTGTTTTGTTGTGGTGCAAAGTTCCTGTGATGTCGGGCACTCATCACTTATTCACAACCTGGATGCTTTTTGATTTCTTCTTTTTTTTTTTTCACCCCCAAGTTGCCGCTTGTGTGGCGTTTAGGGCGCCTCCATCCTGTTTGCCCCCATTTGAGCGCCAAGCAAACAGCAGAAGTAATATTGGGGTTCCACTGCGGGGGGGGGGGATTGAGAATTTACAACCCAAGATGGAGTCGTTATCATAAGGGGGATTAATTAAAGCAATATTTTGAATCCAATGTTTACTTAGCTGAGGCCTGCTTGTCGTCTCAGAAGAACGGCGGTGACTCTTCAGGCCAAACAGGCGCCGCCTCAGAAATCTTCAACGTTTGGAATAAAGAACATTATTCATGTGATCATACACACACACTCACACGTTTCGCCTCTAAAACAAGCAAATCTGAACCTTTTTGGTTGAATAAATATGATATATAACTCAACTAAAGTGTGCGTTTGTGTGTGTGTGTGTACATACTGTATATATGTCTATATATATATATATATATATATATATATATATATATATATATATATATATATATATATATGTATATATATATATATATATATAAATATGTATGTAAATATATAAATTAGAGATGTCCGATAATATCGGCCTGCCGATATTATCAGCCGATAAATGCTTTAAAATGTAATATCGGAAATTATCGGTATCGTTTTTTTTTTTATCGGTATCGTTTATTTATTTATTTATTTATTTTTTTGTATTTTATTTTTTTTGTATTAAATCAACATAAAAAACACAAGATACACTTACAATTAATACACCAACCCAAAAAACCTTCCTCCCCATTCACACAAAAGGGTTGTTTCTTTCTGTTATTAATATTCTGGTTCGTACATTATAAATCAATATATATCAATACAGTCTGCAAGGGATACAGTCCGTAAGCGCACATGATTGTGCGTGCTGCTGGTCCACTAATAGTACTAACATTTAACAGTTAATTTTACTAATTTTCATTAATTACTAGTTTCTATGTAACTGTTTTTATATTGTTTTATTTTCTTTTTTATTCAAGAATTTTTTTTAAATGTATTTATCTTATTTTATTTATTTTTATTTTTTAAAAAGGACCTTATCTTCAACATACCTGGTTGTCCAAATTAGGCATAATAATGTGTTAATTCCACGACTGTATATATCGGTATCGGTAATTAAGGGTTTGGTCAATATCGGAATATTGGATATCGGCAAAAAGCCATTATCGGACAGCCCTAATATAAATATATATAATGTATATGTGTGTGTGTATGAGTTTAACTCAACTAAGTGTGTGTGTGTGTGTGTGTGTGTGTGTGTGTGTGTGTGTGTGTGTGTGTGTGTGTGTGTGTGTGTGTGTGTGTGTACATACTGTATATATATATATATGTCTATATAAATACATATATATATATGTATATATATATATAAATATGTATGTAAATATATAAATATATATAATGTATGTGTGTGTGTATGAGTTTAACTCAACTAAATGTCTACGTGTGTGTGTGTGTGTGTGTGTGTGTGTGTCTGTGTGTGTGTGTACGTACATACTGTATTTATATATATATATATACAAATACATGTACTGTATATATGTATATATATATATATATATATATATATATATATATATATATATACACACAAATACATATACTGTATATATGTATATATATATATATATATATATATACACACACATATAAACACATTAATATTATGTGTGTTTATATATGCGTGAATGTATATGTGCGTGTGTAAATATATACTGTAAATATATATAATGTATATGTGTGTGTATGAGTTTGACTCAACTAAGTGTGTGTGTGTGTGTGTGTGTGCGTGCGTGCGTGCGTGCGTGTGTGTGTGAATATATATATATAAATATATATAATGTATATGTGTGTGTATGTTGTATGTGTTTAAATGTGTGTGCGTGTATATAGATGTGTCTTTATATATGCGTTTATGTATGTATGTATGTGTATGTGTGTGTATGTATGTGTATATATATGTTTGAATATTCATATATAAATATGTGTGTGTGTGTGTGTGTGTGTGTGTATATATATATATATCTGTTTGTATATATATAAATATGTGTGAGTATAAATGTGTGTGTGTGTATATGTATATATGTGTGTATACATACAGTATAAACTGTACATGTATATCTGTGTTTATATATATGTGTATATATTAATACATATCAGGTGTATGTTATATGTGTACATATATACTGTATGTTTGCATGTATCCAATAATTATTGTAAAAATAATAACCTTGCAAAATCCATTAATAGAAACAAAGTCCACACTTTTAAACACAAGCCTTTGTGGCCACGCCCCCTGTCTGAGGTCCCGCCCACACCGGGGGTCTGAGGTTTGTGGTACAGAGGCTTCTAAAAGCACTTAACCAAATCACCAACAGCTCCACCGCCCACACACACACACACACACACACACACACCTTCTTTACACAAGCAAATGTTGGGCTGCCATAAAGGGCGGAGCTTAAACTCACCTTACTCACCACCATAAACACAACACACACACACTTTTGATAGTCCTACTGTCTAGTTTTTTTTTTCCATGCCGGCGTGTGTGTGACCATATTTAATGGAAGTAATTACCGTATTGACCCAAATGTAAGACGACCCTAAAATATATTTTTAAACACAAAATGGAATTAAAAACTCTGGCTTGCTGATAAGTCGTTTGGCGCCACCTGCTGGTTTGCATGTGTGACTTCACACCTCTAATATAAGACAACACTCTTTCTGTTTTTATTCCAGGGAGTTATGTATTCTGTCCTATATTCATGTAAATGTTCTTATGAAAAGGAAAGTTAAAAACAATAGGTTTAAAATTAAAAGTGCAAATGTGCAGTTTCAAAATAATGAATAGTAAATTGGTCATTTAAAAATGAATTGAAGTAAAATGTGAAATACATCTTTTAAGTTACTATACATGTCTCTGATAATTCTGGAGCAAACTAAAGAGCATGCATTATTTTTTGTAAACGTGAAATGTTACAAGGATATTTAGTTATTACTGTAAATTCAAGACTATAAGCCTCCACATTTTTCCTACGCTAACCCTGCGGCGTATAAAACAGTGTGGATAATTTTAGTGTTTTCTTCACTGACGGCTATGATGCAGGTAGTTGTTATAAACACATGCAAAGACCTTGAAATGGTGTGTTAGTGTTTGTGCTGTGACGCCATCTTTTGGACGCATTTACTCACCACAGGTGCTGCTGGGTGAACCTTTACAGTGTTTCCTGCTGTTTAAAGCTTTGAACTGGAAGTACAAGTGCTGTTCCGCCTTCTAATCGTCCATAGCGTTTGTACTCTGGATTCTTTTTTTTATCACTCCAACCAACGTTTGTTAGGTTTTACAATATAACTAAAACAATTCCTAGTTAGTAAAAGGTCCCGTGTGTGATATCTATCATAATGCAAAGACGTTTGCGTTGTTAGCATTAGCTAATATGCTAGCATGTTTAGGATTGTGTGTTAGTAATATTAACTTTTTGTATTTTTTCAGTTTCACAAATTCCTAAGCAAATATACCAAAACGTCACCGTGCAGTTATTGGGTCCGTTTAGCTGATTGGAGAGCTAGCTTCCGCGGCCAGTGGATCCATGATGATGACTTCTGTTTTGTTTGATCAGCCGTTTTACTGCCGTGTTCGACACCGTTTGGAAACATAGTCCGGTGCGGCTAATATATGGAAAAGTATTTTTTCTTCTGAAATGATTTGGGTGTGGTTTGAATACTAGTGCGCTGTATAGTCCAGAAAATATGGTATTTCTGAAAATTTTTTCCAATTTGAGGCCGTTTTGTATATATTTTTTAATACTTAAAATAAATGAATACAATAAACAAAAATGTTATATAGGGACGGCGTGGCGCAGTGGAAGAATGGCCGTGCGCGACCCGAGGGTCCCTGGTTCAATCCCCACCTAGTACCAACCTCGTCATGTCCGTTGTGTCCTGAGCAAGACACTTCACCCTTGCTCCTGATGGGTGCTGGTTAGCGCCTTGCATGGCAGCTCCCTCCATCAGTGTGTGAATGTGTGTGTGAATGGGTAAATGTGGAAGTAGTGTCAAAGCGCTTTGAGTACCTTGAAGGTAGAAAAGCGCTATACAAGTACAACCCATTTATCATTTATATACATACACATATTTAGATATATGTGTGTGTATATATATATATATATATATATATATATATATATATATATAGGCTATTTGGTTTCCCTGCTCTTCAGGGGATTTTAAAATCCCCTGAAGAGCAGGTAAACCTGCGAAACAGGCTTGTTGGGATGAAATAGCCTCTGTGTTTTTTCATGACCTAACATATAAACAGATAAACCCCAGTAACTTTGACTCTCTCTCTCTCTCGCTCTCTCTCTCTCTCTCTCTCTCTATATATATATATATATATATATATATATATGTATATACATATATATATATATATACATATACATATATATATATATATATATACACATATGTTTATATATATATATATATATATACACATACATATATGTATATACATATATATATATATATATGTATATACATATATATATATATACATATACATATATATATATATATACACATATGTTTATATATATATATACACATACATATATGTATATATATATATGTATATATATACATATATACAGTATATATATTATATACATATATCTAAATATGTGTATGTATATAACATTTGTATTTATTTTATTCATGTATATATATATATATATATATATATATATATATATATATATATATATATAAATACATACACAAACATATGTGTGTATATTTATACACACTTATATGTGTATAAATGTATACATGTTAAGTATAAAAGTGTAATTGTATTATTGTTTGTCCAGAGTGATTTGATTAAAATGATTTATTTTGCCATTATTAAAAATGTATTCTGCAGTTATTTTCCGCACATGTGCTTTTATTTTTCCTTGTCTCTCCTCCTCGCCTTCTCCCTTCCTTTCCTCGTTTGTCTCCTTGCCTTGTGCGTGCGTGGCGTTGAACAGACGGCGAACAAGCGGCGCGCTCACCTTACTCGCCTCTTCCCCGTCCACAGAAGAAGAGTGATTAAACAATCAGCGTACAGTATATACGAGCCCCCCCACCCCCCCCACCCCTCAAACACTGCCGTCGCCCCCCCTCCCGCCGCAGCCCCTCACCTCGGGGACATATTGTCCCCTGTCACTGGAACCTCGGGGACAGAAGGCCCCGCCGTGGGGAGGCTCAGCGGGTGAGCGAGGAGCTGATGAAACGGAGATCGGGTAATGAAGGCATGGCCCGTGGCTTCCGTGGCCGCGCCATATGTTTCACCAAATGCAAATGACACCCCCACCCTGAACCCGCCCCCAAATTCAAACAACTTTTCTTTTTTTTTTTAATCTTGATGCATGCAAATGTGTTTATAAGTGAATATAATATTAATACTGCAACACACGTTTAGGCCGTGACTGACGACCAGCCTAAAAAAACACCTTTAGGACCAGGAAAGGCCTTATGGGGCTTTTTCTGGGGGGGGCAGGAAGTGAGGGAGTGGGAGGGGGAAGGTCAATCATCCAATGAGGAATACCCTGATGGTCAGCCTCAGCCAATTAGAACATGGCTGCTGATCAATGAAGACTAATGGAAGGAGACAGCAGGCCTCATGACTTTTTGACCTTTTGAGAACAACACTGCTATATATCACCCTCTCAACCAAATGATGCAGGAATTACTACTTTTTCTGCTTTTTACTCTTCTACCGACCAATAGGTTAGAGTGGTTCTCAAATTTTTTTCACCAAGGACCACCTTAAAAAAAAAACTTGACTCTCCAAGTACCACCACAATGACCAGTGGCGTAGTAGACCTGAGTATTCATTAAAAACAAGGCAGAGGTTTTATTTAACACAAATATTTTTCATGTTTTTGGTCACTGTAGCATTACACACAATGCACAAACATCCTCAACAATGATATTCCATATACAGTACATATGTACAGACTTCTTTCTCTAGATGGCACACCAAAGAAGTCTACACCACAGTATGAGAATCTTATATTTTAGACCAAACTTTATTTGTTCGTTAGGGTTACATAAAAAACATCTACATTTTTTAATATTTTAAGCGAACAAACTAAGTGTACCTCATTTTTATTGGATGTGTGTGTGTGTGTGTGTGTGTGTGTGTGTGTGTGTGTGTGTGTGTGTGTGTGTGCGCGCGCATGTATATATATATATATATGTGTGTGTATGTGTGTATATATGTATGAATATGTATATGAATGTATATATATGAATATATACGTATATATATCATACTTGCCAACCCTCCCGGATTTTCCGGGAGACTCCCGAAATTCAGCGCCTCTCCCGAAAACCTCCCGGGACAAATTTTCTCCCGAAAATCTCCCAAAATCTCCAGCTCCATGCGGACCCGAGTGACGTGTCGACAGCCTGTTTTCACGTCCGCTTTCCCACAATATAAACAGCGTGCCTGCCCAATCACCTTATAACTGTAGAATGATCGAGGGCGAGTTCTTGGTTTCTTATGTGGGTTTATTGTTAGGCAGTTTCATTAACGTCCTCCCAGCGTGGTAACAATACACAACAACAGCAGTCACGTTTTTGTCTACCGTAAAGCAGTTTGTCTGCCGTAAACAGTAATGTTGTGACACTCTTAAACAGGACAATACTGCCATCTACTGTACATGCATATGTGACAATAACATCTAGGGCTTTTAGAGAGTGCAGTGCACAACTGCGCACACAACAAGGAGACGAAGCAGAATGCATCATCAGAGAGGGTGTTCAGCATGGTTAGAAAAATAGTGACAGAGAATAGAACAAGGATGGACAATTCAACCCTTAACTCAACAATGAGTAGATGAGTGTTATGTGTGTGTATGTGTGTAAATAAATGAACACTGAAATTCAAGTATTTCTCTTATTTATATATATATATATATATATATATATATATATATATATATATATATATATATATAAAATAAATATATATATATATATTTTATATATATTCAGTGAATTCTAGCTATATATATATATATATATATATATATATATATATATATATATATATATATATATATATATATATATATATATATATATATATATAGCTAGAATTCACTGAAAGTCAAGTATTTCTTATATATATATATATATATATATATATATATATATATATATATATATATGAAATACTTGACTTGGTGAAATCTAGCTGTAAATATACTCCTCCCCTCTTAACCATGCCCCCGCCCCAACCACACACACCCTCCCTCCCCCCATCTCCCGAATTCGGAGGTCTCAAGGTTGGCAAGTATGCGTTCAGGTCTGGTATTCAACTAAAAAGCATGCTACAACCAAACAGACAAAGATTTAGAGTATTCAATCGTAATAAATTGAATTGTGCGGCGATAACTCATAATTAATCACTGATGTACAAAATGGACACAAACACAGAAACACGTGTACACACAAACATACTCTCACACACATGCTTACCTACTTAAAGCGATATACCGTATTTTTCGGACTAAAAGTCGCAGTTTTTTTCATAGTTTGGCTGGGCTCCAGTGCGATTTATGTATGTGTTTTTCCTTCTTTATTGTGCATTTTCGGCAGGTGCGACTTATACTCCGGTGCGACTTGTACTCCGAAAAATATGGTACATGACAATAAAAAAATGACCTGCAGCGTCTTGAGCTCAGCAGAGTGTGTTACCTGGTTAGCCCAGTACCTGTCCTCGGTCTTCATAAGAGTCAAAACATGCCACTATTTCCAGCAGTCTCCACAATATTCACCTTTTGCAAAATGAAAGCTGTTTGCCGGCCATTCCAACGGTTGCTGCTTTTTTGTCGAAGCCAGCTGCTAAGACTCCACTCACTCCGGTGGTAACTCAACTCACAGCGGCAGTATATGGAAACCACTTTGCTCTTGTGGAGACCACCACCTGCCAGGTTGAAACTTGCCTTTCAATAGACATTTTTCCCTTTCAGTTGCTGCTCTCTATTCTGTCACGCTTTGTGGCTGAACATCAGCTAGGACCTCGCTGCTTTCTCCCGCTCATTCGTAAGTATGAGAAAACAAGAGGCAGCACAGTTATTTTTACCAGCTCAGGGTTAAATGTTACATTAAAACATTTGAGGTTTGGGGCTTCTTATAATAGTCTAATAAACACATCTAAAAATGGGGCAAAAATAGCTTAATGCATCCATCCATTTTCTACCGCTTGTCCCTTTTGGGGTCACGGGGGGTGCTGGAGCCTATCTCAGCTGCTGTATATTGTAGCGTCTCAGAAGAGTTAGTGCTGCAAGGGGTTCTGGGTATTTGTTCTGTTGTGTTTATGTTGTGTTACGGTGCAGATGTGCTCCCGAAATGTGTTTGCCATTCTTATTTGGTGTGGGTTCACAGTGTGGCACATATTTGTAACAGTGTTAAAGTTGTTTATACGGCCACCCTCAGTGTGACCTGTATGGCCGTTGACAAACTATGCATTGCATTCACTTGTACGTTCAAATTAGAGATGTCCGATAATGGCTTTTCTGCCCATATCCGATATTTCGATATTGTCCAACTCTTAATTACAGATACCGATATCAACCGATACCGATATATACAGTTGTGGAATCAACACATTAGTATGCCTAATTTTGTTGTGATGCCCCGCTGGATGCATTAAACAATGTAACAAGGTTTTCCAAAATAAATGAACTCAAGTTATGGAAAAAAATGCCAACATGGCACTGCCATATTTATTATTGAAGTCACAAAGTACATTATTTTTTTTAACATGCCTCAAAACAGCAGCTTGGAATTTGGGACATGCTCTCCCTGAGAGAGCATGAGGAGGTTGAGGTGGACGGGGTTGAAGTGGGGGGGTAGGGGCTAGCGGGGGGTGTATATTGTAGCGTTACGGAAGAGTTAGTGCTGCAAGGGGTTCTGGGTATTTGTTCTGTTGTGTTTACGTTGTGTTACGGTGCGGATGTTCTCCCGAAATGTGTTTGTCATTCTTGTTTGGTGTGGGTTCACAGTGTGGCGCATATTTGTAACAGTGTTAAAGTTGTTTATACGGCCACCCTCAGTGTGACCTGTATGGCCGTTGACCAAGTATGCATTGCATTCACTTGTGTGTGTGAAAAGCCGTAGATATTGTGTGACCGGGCCGGCACGCAAGGATTATTGGCGCTCTGTACTTCTACCTACGTCCGTGTACCACTCTGTACAGCGGCGTTTTAAAAAGTCATACATTTTACTTTTTGAAACCGATACAGATAATTTCCGATATTACATTTTAAAGCATTTATCGGCCGATAATATCGGCAGTCCGATATTATCGGACATCTCTAATTCTAATAAATACATCTAAAAATGGGACAAAAAGAGATTAATGCAAGGGGAAAAAACACAAATTTTGCAGACTGGTTGTTTTGTTTAGAATTATAAATCACTTCTCTTAAAACTTTTTTTTTTTTACAAAAGGAAAAAATTATTTAGAAATAGTTTGATTTCTTTTAGTATTTGGTGTAAAAAATGTGGACATTTCTGCTCTCACGGCTAAATAATTAATGAAGTACGTTCAAATTAGAGATGTCCGATAATGGCTTTTTTGCCCATATCCAATATTCCGATATTGTCCAACTCTTAATTACCGATACCGATATCAACCGATACCGATATGTACAGTTGTGGAATCAACACATTAGTATGCCTAATTTTGTTGTGATGCCCCGCTGGATGCATTAAACAATGTAACAAGGTTTTCCAAAATAAATCAACTCAAGTTATGGAAAAAAATGCCAACATGGCACTGCCATATTTATTATTGAAGTCACAAAGTGCTTTTTTTTTTTTTAACATGCCTGAAAACAGCAGCTTGGAATTTGGGACATGCTCTCCCTGAAAGAGCATGAGGAGGTTGAGGTGGGCGGGGTTGAAGTGGGGGGGGGGGGGGGGGGTAGGGGGTAGCGGGGGGTGTATATTGTAGCGTCCCGGAAGAGTTAGTGCTGCAAGGGGTTCTGGGTATTTGTTCTGTTGTGTTTATGTTGTGTTACGGTGTGGATGTTATCCCGAAATGTGTTTGTCATTCTTGTTTGGTGTGGGTTCACAGTGTGGCGCATATTTGTAACAGTGTTAAAGTTGTTTATACGGCCACCCTCAGTGTGACCTGTATGGCTGTTGACCAAAGCTATAGATATTATATGATTGGGCCGACACGCAAAGGCAGTGCCTTTAAGGTTTATTAGCGCTCTGTACTTCTCCCTACGTCTGTGTACCACTTCCCTACAGCGGCGTTTTAAAAAGTCATAAATTTTACTTTTTCAAACCGATACCGATCATTTCCGATATTACATTTTAAAGCATTTATCTCTAATTCTAATAAATACATCTAAAAATGGGACAAAAAGAGCTTAATGCAAGGGGGAAAAACACAAATATTGCATACTGGTTGTTTTGTTGAGAATTATAAATCACTTCTTTTAAAACTTTTTTTTTTTTACAAAAGGAAAAAATTAGTTAGAAATTGTTTGATTTCTTTTAGTATTTGGTGTAAAAAATGTGGACATTTCTGCTCTCACGGCTAAATAATTAATGAAGTACGTTAAAATTATTTTATATTTTATTAATTACTCTCAAGGTTTAAAATTTCCCATTGCTCATATTTTTTTAGTCAGGCTTTTGTAAAAATCAACACTGTGGAGCAGAGTGCTTACGGTAAATGCCATTTGCAGCCTATAGCTAATTTTTTTGACGGCCCGCATTCTAATATTAGCGTGCTAGCTTTTTTGTGTGCTAATTTTGCAGGTGTGGCAAGGCAATTTTATTTGTAGAGCACGATTCATACACGAGGCAATTCAAAGTGTTTTACAGAAAAGTAAAAGAAGGCAAACATAAAGATATGAAATCATAATTCAAAATAAAATCAGAAAATAAAATTATAAAAACAATCATAATTATTCAAATTAAAATCATGCAAATAGTGTAGATGAAATACTTTCAGTTGACATATGCACAGTTAAATAAAAGTGTTTCCAGGCTGGATTTGAACATTGCCAACGTTGAGACCCGTCTTACATGCACCTCAGCGTCAAACATTGTGTTACTTGACAAATGATTGATTGATTGAAACTTTTATTAGTAGATTGCACAGTACAGTACATATTCCGTACAATTGACCACTAAATAGTAACACCCGAATAAGTTTTTCAACGTTAATCAATTCATGGTACCCATATGCTAACTTTTTAAAGCAAATTTTGTAGTTATACACCTCAGTCATATTTTTAAATTGAATCAAGAAGTTGAATTGGTACTTGATGCATGTTAACGATAGAACGCTAACATTTTTAACACATTTTCCTGGTACTTGTACACACCTCAGAGTAATAATATTTGGTACTTGATGAATTTTACAGTTAGCATTTTAGCATGCTAACATTAGCATGTTAGCTTTTTTAAAGTAATTTAGCAGGGATTCTCCTCTGTGTCATATATTTTGGTAATTCACTAATGCTAACTGTAAGCATGCTATTGTTAGCATGTTAACATCGTACTGTTAGCATGCTAACTTCAATTACTCATTTCGCTCATTTTATTTTTTCTTGGTGCTATCTGGGCAGCGTGCTAACTGTTTCAGTTCATTTTGATTTGGCTTAGGATCTTGTATCTTTGAAAAAAAATCTATAGATGTACTGGTTTTGAAGGTGAAAATTACTATTTTAATTAGGGATGTCCGATAATGGCTTTTTACCGATATTCCGATATTGTCCAACTCTTTAATTACCGATACGATATCAACCGATACCGATATATACAGTCGTGGAATTAACACATTATTATGCCTAATCTGGACAACCAAGTATGGTGAAGATAAGGTCCTTTTTTTAAACAATAATAAAATAAAATAAGATAAATACATTTAAAACATTTTCTTGAATAAAAAAGAAAGTAAAGCAATGTAAAAAAAGTTACATAGAAACTAGTAATTAATGAAAATGAGTTAAATTAACTGTTAAAGGTTAGTACTATTAGTGGACCAGCAGCACGCACAATCATGTGTGCTTACGGACTGTATCCCTTGCAGACTGTATTGATATATATTGATATATAATGTAGGAACCAGAATATTCATAACAGAAATAAACAACCCTTTTGTGTGAATGAGTGTGAATAAATGGGGGAGGGAGGTTTTTTGGGTTGGTGCACTAATTGTAAGTGTATCTTGTGTTTTTTTTGTTGATTTAATAAAAAAAACCAAAAAAAAAACGATACCGATTACAAAAAAACCGATACCGATAATTTCCGATATTACATTTTAAAGCATTTATCATTTTAGCATATTATCGGACATCTCTAATTTTAATGGCCCCTGCATTCTTTAATTTCTCAGTCTTTGGCCCTCAGTTGGGCACCCTGATGTTGCGCATTAGTGCAGATCCAGCATTTCTTTTGCTTTTAGGTCGTTACAGTCCACTTGTATTGGGGTCAAGTATGAACATAGCACTACTGTATAGTAAGAAAAAAGTAGTGTGTGTGTGTGTGTGTGTGTGTGTGTGTGTGTGTGTGTGTTGTATTTCTACCCTTCTTGAGACATCAACAAGGAAAAGTACCTTCCGTATGAGAACCGGTGAGCAAGTTAGGACCAAAATGATGGTCCCAGTACGGAAAACCATTTCATCTAATAGAGAATGTCTCATTTGCACCCCTGGTGGGGAAATCTATCAAAATTAGGGTGGTCCCAAAAAGGAGGGATTTTTCAAATTGACTGTGTGTTGGTTTTAAAAGTGCTGCCCCTTTGGTCAACATATGAAATAACAAGTGTGTGTAAAAAAAAAATGTTATGTGCTCCCCCTCAGGCCAACATATGTAATAACAAGTGTGTGTAAGTAATTAAAATGCACCCCTTTTGGCCAAAATTCATAAAAATATATAAATAAATATGTATATAGAGACGTACTGTAATAACGTGAAGTAAATAATGAAGATTAAAAACCAATTACAAACAAAAACCAAAAAAAATAAATACAAATTAACTAAAAACTTACCTTTTTTATATTTGCATAGTATGTGTATATTATTAATGTTGTAAATACAAATCCTTATACATCTACAAAGGGTTGTCCTAAAGAGGTAGGCATTTTTCGGAGGTCTCAAGAAGGTGTGTGTGTGTGTGTGTGTGTGTGTGTGTGTGTGTGTGTGTGTGTGTGTGTGTGTGTGTGTGTGTGTGTGTGTGTGTGTGTGTGTGTGTGTGTGTTCTGGCAATGCTTATTTAATAGGGACGCCGCTCTGTTTACAAGGTCACCTTTAGGGCACCTCTGACGGTATGGGGACAAAAAAACAGGTCCCCTAAAGTAGTGGGCCGCGGCTCGGTACCGGCCCGTGGATCGATTGGTACCGGGCCGCACAAGAAAAAGAAAAAAATATTTCTGGTTCCTACATTATATATCAATACAGTCTGCAGGGATACAGTCCGTAAGCACACATTATTGTATTTTTTTATGACAAAAAAAATAAATAAATAAATAAATAACCCAAACCCCTCCCCCGGTCCGTGGGACACATTTTCAAGCGTTGACCGGTCCGCAGTTACAAAAAGGTTGAGGACCACTGCCCTAGAGGGAAACCTTTTTAAATAATAGTCAGATCCATTCTGAAGATGCCTAATAGATTTTTAAGCTTTGACCCATAAAACATGTTTACTGGTTAGTTTGAGTGTGAGACATTTGCACAGCAGCCCCCTCATCGGGCTGTAGCTGGTACTGCACTCGAATGCAGTATTAGACTTGTATTTTATTTCTGTGGTTTAAGGTAATATAAGATAATCATTTATTGATCCCACAACAGGGAAATTTGGGTTACTTTGTTTACGTGTTTCAAATATTGGTAAAAGAGAAAATTAATTTTCTTGAAAGTGAAACGTGTTATGCTGGCATTAATAGTACTGTAATTCTGTATGGTATCCATCCTTAGTTAAAACTAATACATTTTTTCCCTTGTCCCCACAAGTGATGATCAAAAACTTGGTCCCCATTCCAAATGATAACCAGTATGTGTGTGTGTGTGTGTGTGCGTGTGCGTGTGTTTGGGATGGGTACTGTTCACATTTCAAAACGATACGGTACAAATTCCGGGTACTTATTAATCGATACCGGTATTCAACGGTAACAATTTTTGGTACTTTTGCGTGTTAATAAATATTGATTTTGATAACACTTCTTTTTTATTGCAACATCTTAAAATGAGCTGATTATAACTGCTGCTCAGTTGTTTTTAGGGGTGCACAATAAATTGGATTCACATCCAAATTGCGATTCTTATACATCCCGATTCTAAATCGATTTGAAATGTTTAAAACATTTTTTTGTAAGAGTCACATTTTAAAAAGATGTTCCATGCAACCAGAAAAATTGAAAAAGTTTCATTATAATTATTATCCCAAATAATACGTTGCGAGAATCTGTTTGAATCAAGAATCGTTTCTAAATCGAATCGGCACCCCAGGAATCTGGATCGGATTGAATCGTTAGGTGCCCAAAGATTCACACTTCTAATTGTTGTATCTTGTTTTATAGTCACATTTCTGAGTCTCAATTACAGTTGCAAGTCCCAGACGTTAGATGGCAGTAGTGTGTAGTTTATGGTGTCTTGGTCAGTTCAGTCTTTGCTGTCTAGTCTTTTGTCGCGCCCTACAAAGTGTTTATACTGTAAGTATTGTGTACGTCTTACGCAGCAACTGTTTGATTGTAACGTGCATCTCAGTTGTAGTTTTCATTAACAAACTTGGATTTGTTGAAATCTCCATATCAAGTGGCTACGCCATACCTGGGGTGGCATGGCGTAGTGGGTAGAGCAGCCGTGCCAGAAACTTGAGGGTTGCAGGTTGAGATCCAAATCGCTGCCGTTTCTGTCTTGCCTCTGGTGAGGGCAGTCGCATTTTTCTCCGCTCCCTCCTTCCCAGCTTGCTCTCTTCGTTTTGTCTGTCTGAACTTTTTTGAAGCCTCTTTCTTTGCGCTGTCCTCAAATCTAAACATCAAACATGGATATGATCAGCTGGACTCTCGACGCAATTGACAAAGTCTTTTCGACAAGAAAAAGAGGTTCGGGGGAGCCTGGCTGCCCTGATGGAACCATTGCTGCGGGGTACGTGAGAGACTCCTGGGATAAATGGAGAATCATGTGCCTCTCAGTCCTTTCCATCGAGGGCGTGGAAGACATCTACCTATTTGGAACCGTGATCGCGGGGCACTTGCTGATTGGACTGGGCATTGCTCTGATGTATCGTCAAATTCGGAAGACGATGGCAGCCACTCACGGAGCCTAAAGGCTTTTCGTCGCAATGGAAGGATTGGGCAGGGCTGTGGGAAATGGGTTGGGTTGTACTTGTATAGCGCTTTTCTACCTTCAAGGTACTCAAAGCGCTTTGACACTACTTCCACATTTACCCATTCACACACACATTCACACACTGATGGAGGGAGCTGCCATGCAAGGCGCTAACCAGCACCCATCAGGAGCAAGGGTGAAGTGTCTTGCTCAGGACACAACGGACATGACGAGGTTGGTACTAGGTGGGGATTGAACCAGGGACCCTCGGGTCGCGCACGGCCATTCTTCCACTGTGCCACGCCGTCCCGACACAGACTGCGGCGATTTATGATCTCAATCGCAAGATGGATCACATCATGGAGAAGTTGGCTGAAAAGGAGAATTTAATTGAATATGAGAGAAAACCAGCATGGACAATAGGGCAGGCAAGTCATTGTTTTCTGTCTGCTCAAAGAAAAACAACATCCTAATCTACGATTTGACTCCTTCGAATGGCCTTGACGCTGTGTTATCAGGAACAGGCTGCTCTGAAAAACACCCCCGAGGACACCTCAACGATGGACGCTTTTGACCTCCCTTTTTCTCAACAAGCACCTGGTGTCGAACTTTGAGTCCACAAAAACACTTCAACATCACACCCAAGTTGATTGGGCACACACACACGCACCCGCCCCTTCCCCAACCACCGCCTTCACCACCGCTTGTTTGCTCCAACTCCCCCTCCCTCTGTTGCGAGTTTGTTGTGACTAAATGTAACGTGTTTATGTTTGCATTGCAAATGAGGTTTTTTCCCTTGGACTCAGTCTGGACCCCCTCTTGCGGATCCAGCCTTTGACTGATATTTTTTTACTCTCCTCCCTTTCCCAATATCACCTTTTTCTCACCTTTTTTTAAGGAGCGCCGTAAAAATGGCTGCTCCGTCGGCGGTCTTGTCTTGTCTCCCTGTAACGTATGTCTGCTCTTAGTGTTACTGTGCCGAAAATATACTTTTCAGTTCTTATGTGTCTTGTGCATGTTAAGAATTGACAATAAATAATCTTGAATCTTGAATCTTGTGTCCTTGGGCAGGACACTTCACCCCAGTGCCGTTCACACTGGCGAATGAATGATGAATGATAGGTGGTGGTATACGCTTCCGTCAGTCTACCCCAGGGCAGATGTGGCTATGAAAGTAGCTTACCACCACCAGGTGTGAATGAATGATGGGTTCTCACTTCTCTTTGAGTGTCTAGAAAAGCGCTATATAAATCTAATCCATTATTAATATCATTATTAATGCTAACCAGTAGCATGTCACTTACTTTGTTGTCATTGAAAATTGCAACAATTTCGAGAGGTAGTTTGGCTGAGTTTGCTCTCAGTGCTGCTGGAGTGATCGCCAAGTGCCGAAGTAAGTTGGCCACCAGGCATGACCTTGACATCCCCAAAACATGGCACCGTTGGATTGTACTTGAACCGGTGCCATCAGACAGGATTCTGTTGGTACCTACTACCTAAAACCCTATTCCTAGTTGGTACGCTGCGCTGTAGCACCACCTGCAGGACCGAAGGCAACATTGTGATTTATTTTTTTCAGTTTTTGATTATTAGTCATTAAAAATAGAATATTTAATTGATATGTATATATTTATGGTTACTTTTGATAGGCTGTGAGAGATTTGGAGCCTCTTACTGAGTCGAGTTTGAACTCTAATCCTTTATCTAGAAAAGTGCGGCGTACTTGTTTTTGTGAGGCTTCCCAAATTTTTTTTACGAATAGTCGATGACGTCATCCAAGCCTACTATTTCAGCTGACTCATCACAAACAGGCGTCTTATCAGTTCTTCCGGTCCTTGTTGGGGGTCACGGTGATGGGTCACAGCCCCTACCGGGCCCGGTGCATCATGGGAAGAAAACCTTCACTATAATTATTTTGGATTCTTAAGTCTGAGATTTCACTTTGCCCCCTTCCTCTTTTTTTTTTTGGTGACAATCAGGTAAAAAAAAAAAAAAAACCCAGAAAAAAAAAAACGTGTCTTTCTTCCTGCGCGCCGCTAATTGGCTCGACATCGCTCGGGTTTCGATTGTCGTAAAAAGAGAAGTGTCGAGAGCGCCTCACGCGTTACCATGGCAACACACCCCAAACCGCTTCAAGACTGCGCTGAAATTCCCGTTCCTAATATTCTGACCGCGTGACGTCGCTATATGTAACCTAAACGGTCGAAGGATCGATTAATCCACCTGGCCGCCATCTTTTCCTCTCGTCACAGGCACCGACCGTCTCCATGGCGACCGCATCCGTGTTTGGACTCCTCATTTATGACTCAATAAAAGTGTGTTATGGTTGTTTGAACACATGGCGTGTACAGGAAGTTGTAAATGGCCGTAATCCCGTAAAAGAAGGTAACAGTTGTTGTAAAATTGATTTGTATTCAAGAAATAGACCTGAAAAAAAAAAGTGATGTCATTCGTCAAATTTGTGACCAGAAATAGTTTTTTAAACTTCTAGTAGATGTAAGAAGTTTTTTTTGGTTTTTGTTTCACTCATTCAAAAAGTTGTCTGACAAAAATCTGGAATTTTGTATCGATTAAGGGACAAGCGGTAGAAATGGATGGATGGATGAATGTTTAAAATGTGTGTTTAAACCAGTGGAGACTGTTTGTGAGCGACAATAGCGCCCCCTTGTGACGGCTTTCTGCCAGTGTATTTACAAACCAATAAAGACCTGTACTGTATTGTAAAGTTGATCCTTTATAATGTGAATATTAATGATGGATGTCCAGTAAATTATAGTGGAATAACATTTGACATGGTAATATTACTAACAACGACTGTATTACACGATAATGTTATTTTTTTGCTTGAAAAATTAAATTAAATAAAAAAATTAACAATTGATTCGTTTTAAAAAGTGAAATAAAACCTTTAAGAATTCCAACACAAATTTGTATTTAATTATTTTTAAGGCCAAACAGGATATCAAAGTCCTTACATTTTGAAGGGCGGTAAACAAATGTTGATTCATATTTGTAATTCTTTCTTCTTTTTTTCTCAAATTTAACACATTTCAGTCCTAAACAAAAAATATCAGTAATGTCATGTTTATTTTAATTTTGACACTTTTAAAGGCCTTTTGTTCAGACAATGGCACAGGTTGTAGTGAGTAAATATGCACATTTATACTAATTAAAACTGTGACGTCATTTGATGAAAGAGTTCAAATAAAATAAAATAAATTCTTTGGGGTTAAAGCTAATTAATAGATTTGAGAGAGAGAAAAATCTATATTGTTTTTATGCCCTTTGAAAAATTAACGATTTGTATTCCCTGTTTGGGATATTGATGAATAACTATTGAACACATGTGAAATCAATGTTTAAATGTAACATACAAATATCACGGAGTAACACAACAAAAACAGCAAATAATTACTGAAGGGACAAAAAAGTCAGTCTTTTCCCCCTGAGGGTTACATTTAATTAGTTTCTTATAATTCAACACACATTACAACAAGCTTACTGGCTGAATACAATAATATAATGAAGATATTAAAATTCCTACCGTCCATCTAATTTACAGGTAGTTTGACGCTGAGCAATGACAATATTGTCCACCAGAGGGTAGCAGATTACAGCATGTTCATTTGTTGTGCAGCTCCAATGGACTCATGACAATTATTTTTGAAGTTTTTAAAGCACTTTTGCATGAAAGTTAATAACCTTTTTTTTTTTTTTTTTACATTCTCCAAGGTTAGTTAATCGTGCATTTAAACAAACCTATTATTCAATACTTACTATGCATGATAAACGATGCTGGGCCACAGGTTCACGCTGCATTGGAGGCCCTAAGTCCCGTGTGGATCAAAGACCTGAGTGCTAAAAACATTCTTCCCAGTCCTCCCGTCAGGACAGTTCCCCAGGGGAGTAACCGTGCAGTTGATACATGTATTAATGTGCTGTAATTGGACCAATAAAGATTCCTACGCACTGTTGACTTTACCACGTCTGACCCCCCAGCGCTCTGCTGCCAAAGTAAACGTTCGAGTCCCGCAGTCTTAGCCTGCTGTGGGCCGCTTCTGCACTTCAAAATAACAACAATAATAATTGGCTCCTCTTAAATTATACATGAGCGTAAAAAAAAAAACGATTTGGAAATCATGACGGGGAATTGAACCTTGTTTATTTTACACACAGTGGGTGATGCTTTGAAGTGGTGAACAAAGCTGCTGGATGCAATCGCAAAAGCGGCCACTAGTGGTCACTGCACAACGCTGACTTTGCTCAACACTATCCTATTGACGCTTTGGCAAAAGTACTGAGTACTACCTGTAGAAGTACTAGAACATACCATGTAATGTAGGATCAACGCACACTTTAGCTAAACTCCAAAGTCTCCACTTTTCCGCCGCGCTCCTTCTTCTTGCTGCCCTCAGTCCCCTCTTGGATAAAAATATGTTTCTTTACTTGTTGGTTGGCACTAGATGTTTTCAAAGTGACTTGATAGAGCTACTATTTCCTTTTTATATATATTTAAAAAAATATACATATATATACATATTTTTTTGACTCAGAATGAGCTTAAAAAAGATTAATGGAAATATAATTCCTTCCTTCCAGGTGTCATAAAATTACTAAATAGTATATAGTTATAAACAATGTGTATATTTTCAATAAAAACATGTAGAAGCAATAAAGAGTTTGTTATAAAAAAAATGTATATAACATATACAATATATAAGATAATAATATAATATATTGTTTTCTGTATATATAACATGTAAATATTACAAAAATGTTATATTTTATATTGCTACTATGGTACATTTTTATTCTACTTTATACCTTTTGTTTTCACCCTCTTTTTGTGCCCTTGTGTGCATTATTCTTTTCCATCCTTACCCTTTCCATCCTTTGTAACTGAGCTACTGTGTGGAACAATTTCCCTTGTTGATCAATAAAGTTTGTCTAAGTCTAAGTCTAAAGAAGTAGTGTCAGTAACATCTTTCACGGCTAATTTATTTTTGTAGTTATGCTTATCATCTTTAATAGTTCTAATAAAACACAAAAATCATTTTCAACCACTTGCTTTTTTTTGTGGTTTGGGTTGTAGATACTCGTTCCACTTTTGGACCACATATTCCTTGACAAGTTTTTCAGCTTCCCGACTGGCCATCATTGGCTAGACTGCCCTCTAGTGGCGGTTTGAGGGAACTGTCTCTCTCCTTACACAGCCGTACCTCAGTTTTCGTGAGTAATGCGTTCGAAAAAAAACGAATGAACGAAAATCAAAGCAATCGTTCTCATAAAAAATGAAATAAAGCTATACTTCTATACGCCAAATCACATTTATTAGTGAGTAATCATAGTTTTGCATGCAGAAAACAATGCAAAATACGTAAAAAATTATGAATGAAATGCATACATAAATGTGCAACATCACTTTTACTGTACTTTTGTTGAAGATTTATTTTAACCGATACGAGACCAAATCAGTACTTCAGAAACCAAAAATGATTCCCGGGCGCGCCCACCGCTGCTGCTCACTGCTCCCCTCACCTCCCAGGGAGTGATCAAGGGTGATGTGTCAAATGCAGAGAATAATTTTGCTACACCTAGTGTGTGTGTGACAATCATGGGTACTTTAACAGCGCCTGAACTATTTTTTTTTTTTTTAAAGGGAAATAGTCCATATATGTTTTTATTTAATGGAAATTTGGGCCATTTAAGCTGGGTAGATTTACTTCGATACTGATAACTTGGTATGGGGGTGAATGTGGAAATAGTGTCAAAGCGCTTTCTTTTTTTTATTTTAATTTTTTAAATTTTTTATTTCAGGCAATGACATAAAGAAGTACAAGTTGACAAAACATAATAATATAAATTAATATAGTGCATGATTGTCCAGTTTTGCCTGAAAGGGAGTGGGAAGAAGATAATTTATTTAATCCCACCCCCAGTTCTCCATTCAGTGATTATTCACATGAGTTTCACTCTTACTTTGGTCAAGGATTATAATACAAATGTTGTATCATGATGGCATTACCACAGGTAACTTTAATATTACAATGTAACAATAATTTGTATCAACAATGTAGGAAGAATGAACATACCAACAATGGTAATAGACAACATAGCAATAATGGTAAGGAAACATTGAGCACATGTTAACACTTTGAGACAGAGTATAGCAGCAGGTCAAATTAAAGACCCTCATCTCTATATCTGAACCAGACCCCATGTCTGTATAATAGTTTAAATCGATTAATAGTGTGGCATTGCTTGTGTTGTAAGTCCAGTTTGTTCCATAGTTTTACTCCGCATACAGACACAAAAACGTTTACGCGTGGTTTGAGCTCTCGGCAATGGGAAATATCCAAAGCCTCTCAAGTTATGAGCCTGCACTCGTTTTATAAAAAAACTTTGTAGATTAGGCGGCAATAATTTGTTAAATGCTTTATATAAGATTATTAATGTATTATATTTAACAAGGTCATCAAATTTGAGCAACTTTGATTGCATAAACAGATTATGAGTATGTTCTAAATAACCAACGTTGTGAATGATCCGCACTGCTCTTTTCTGTAATTTGATCAGAGGATGAATTGTGTTGTGGTAAGTATTCCGCCATACTTCAACACAGTATGTAAGGTATGGGAGTACCAAGGTGCAGTATAGGGTACGGAGTGCATTTTCCTTGAGGTATAGTTTTGCTTTGTTTATAATTGACAGGCTTTTGGAGATTTTTGTTTTAATGTGTCTGACATGAGGTTTCCATGATAGTTTACTATCAATTATTACTCCCAAAAATGTATTGTCATTTACGATTTCAATTTGGGTACCATCAATACTTATTTTCTGTTCAGACGTTATGTTGCGATTTCCAAACATTTTATTTATATTCAAAGATAATTTATTTGTGTCTATCCATTTTTTTTTACTGTTTAGTTCTGTGTTTATTGTATTTACGAGCTCATTATAGTCATCACTACTGTAGAATATATTTGTGTCGTCTTCTGAAAATAGTATACATTTCAGTATTTTGGATGTATTAAACATATCATTAATATACACATTAAACAGTTTTGGCCCCAACACGGACCCTTGGGGGACACCACAAGCAATGCCAAGAGTATCAGATAAAAATTGACCCATTTTTACAAACTGTACCCTCCCTGTTAAATAACTTTTTAACCAGTCACCAGCCAGCCCCCTAATTCCATATCTTTCCATTTTATGTAGTAGAATTGAATGATTAATGGTATCAAAGGCTTTCTTTATATCAATAAAAATACCAACTGCATATCTTTTATGCTCCAGTGCATTAGTAATTTCCTCAATAGCTTCAGTTATCGCCATTGATGTTGTTCGTTTGGACCAAAAGCCATACTGACCGTCATTGATTATATGATGCTTCTCAAGAAAAGATTCAAGTCCAGAGTTAAATAGTTTCTCTAAGATTTTTGAGGAACTTAGGCAAAAGAGAGATTGGTCTGTAATTGGTGAAAGCATGTTTGCTGTCATGTTTGAAGAACGGAGTTACCTTAGCCATTTTCATTTGACTTGGAAAACAGACAGTCTGGAATGATAGGTTACATATATAAGTCAAGGGTTTTACAATCTGCGATGAGGTGGCGACTTGTCCAGGGTGTACCCCGCCTTCCGCCCGATTGTAGCTGAGATAGGCTCCAGCGTCCCCCGCGACCCCAAAAAAAGGGAATAAGCGGTAGGAAATGGATGGATGGATGGGTTTTACAATATTCAGTATAACTTTTTGAACCAATATCATGTTGATATCATGGCAGTCAGTGGAGCACTTACTTTTACACTTCCGCACAATGTTTGTCACTTCCTGCTCATTTGTAGCTGAGAGGAAGAATGACGAAGAATTCTGTTCAATAGTTGATTTTGTAACTCCATTGTCTGGGATATCAACAGCCAATTTAGGACCAACATTTACAAAAAAACTATTGAACTTGTTTATTACTACATTACTCATATTATAATCTTCACCGTTTTCATCAATAAAGTAATCTGGATATGTCAACTTTGAATATCCGTGTTTGATTAGACCAGGGGTCGGCAACCCGCGGCTCTAGAGCCGCATGCGGCTCTTTAGCGCCGCCCTAGTGGCTCTCTTGAGCTTTTTCAAACATGTATGAAAAATGGAAAAAGATGATGGGAATTTTTTTTTTGTTTGTTTTAATATGGTTTTCGTAGGAGGACAAACATGACGCAAACCTCCCTAATTGTTATAAAGCACACCGTTTATATTAAACATGCCTCACTGATTCGAGTATTTGGCGAGCGCCGTTTTGTCCTACTAATTTTGGCGGTCCTTGAACTCACCTTAGTTTGTTTACATGTATAACTTTCTCCGACTTTCTAGGACATGTTTTATGCCACTTCTTTTTCTGTCTCGATTTGTCCACCAAACTTTTAACGTTGTGCATGAATGCACAGAGGTGAGTTTTGTTGATGTTATTGACTTGTGTGGAATGCTAATCAGACATATTTGGTCACTGCATGACTGCAAGCTAATCGATGCTAACAGGCTATTTAGGCTACCTATATATACATATTGCATCATTATGCCTCGTTTGTAGGTGTATTTGAGGTCATTTAGTTTCCTTTAAGTCATCTTAATTCAATTTATATCTCATGACACACTATCTGTATGTAATATGGCTTTTAATTTTTTGCGGCTCCAGACAGATTTGTTTTTGTATTTTTGGTCCAATATGGCTCTTTCAACATTTTGGGTTGCCGACCCCTGGATTAGACTATTCCAAACATCCCAAGTTCCTTTTATATTGTTTTTGTTTTCATATAGTTTTTTTTTTAAGATAATATAGCCGTTTGCTTGTTCTTATAATATCAGTTAATTTATTTTTGTACTTCTTGTATCGTTGTTCGACTATTTTGATGAAAAGTTTGTAGCAATTGTTTTTCTTTTTACAGGCATTAATTATCCCCTTTGCGATTCAAGGGCTATTTTTATTTTTTTCCTTTTATAAAATATTATTTCACGGGGCAATGTTTATTATGCAGGGAAGTAAATATGTCTAAAAAATTACAATAAGCACTGTCCACATTTGGTTCTCTGTATACCGAAGTCCAATCCTGAACTGCTAAACTATTGTTTAGGGCACAGATTGTTTCCTCAGTTGTTATTCGTTTAGAGATTCTTGCCATAGTGTCTTTGGTTTTCTTGAGATGACAGTCATATAAATAAAGACAGGTAAATGGTCAGTGATATCACATATAAATAGGCCACTGGTGACCAGAGGTGGAAAGTAACGCGCTACATTTACTCCGTTACATCTACTTGAGTAACTTTTGGGATAAATTGTACTTCTAAGAGTAGTTTTAATGCAACATATTTTTACTTTTACTTGAGTGTATTTATAGAGAAGTAACGCTACTTTTACTCCGCTCCATTTATCTACATTCAGCTCGCTACTCGCTACTGATTTTTATCGATCTGTTAATGCACGCTTTGTTTGTTTTGGTCTGTCAGACAGACCTTCAAAGTGCCTGCGTTTCAACAAATACAGTCACTGGTGACGTTTGACTCCGTTCCACCAATCAGATGCAGTCACTGGTGACGTTTGACCAATCAAACAGAGCCAGGCGGTCACATGTGGACCTCAACTTAAAAAACAAGTTGAAAAACTTATTGGGGTGTTACCATTTAGTGGTCAAGTGTACGGAATATGTACTGTACTGTGCAATCTACTAATAAAAGTTTCAATCAATCAATCAAATGTGTGAAGGAAAAAAGAGACTTTTTTATTTCAACCGTACTTCCCGTCAAAACTCTTAAAGGGGAACATTATCACCAGACCTATGTAAGCGTCAATATATACCTTGATGTTGCAGAAAAAAGACCATATATTTTTTTAACCGATTTCCGAACTCTAAATGGGTGAATTTTGACGAATTAAACGCCTTTCTATTATTCGCTCTCGGAGCGATGACGTCACAACGTGACGTCACATCGGGAAGCAATCCGCCATTTTCTCAAACACCGAGTCAAATCAGCTCTGTTATTTTCCGTTTCATGCCTCGTCGGTGTGTTGTCGGAGGGTGTAACAACACGAACAGGGACGGATTCAAGTTGCACCAGTGGCCCAAAGATGCGAAAGTGGCAAGAAATTGGACGTTTGTTCCGCACACTTTACTGACGAAAGCTATGCTACGACAGAGATGGCAAGAATGTGTGGATATCCTGCGACACTCAAAGCAGATGCATTTCCAACGATAAAGTCAAAGAAATCTGCCGCCAGACCCCCATTGAATGTGTGAGCTATTCAGGGACAAAGGACCTCTGTAGCACGGCAAGCAATGGCGGCAGTTTGTTCCCGCAGACGAGCGAGCTAAACCCCCTGGATGTCTTGGCTCACACCGTCCCTTATGCCACCGAAGATGATCAAGAGAAGAATATCGACCCTAGCTTCCCTGGCCTGCTGACATCAACTCCAAAACTGGACAGATCAGCGGATGAGGGTATGTCTACAGAATATATTAATTGATGAAAATTGGGCTGTCTGCACTCTCAAAGTGCATGTTGTTGCCAAATGTATTTCATATGCTGTAAACCTAGTTCATAGTTGTTAGTTTCCTTTAATGCCAAACAAACACATACCAATCGTTGGTTAGAAGGCGATCGCCGAATTCGTCCTCGCTTTCTCCCGTGTCGCTGGCTGTCGTGTTGTTTTCGTCGGATTTCGCTTGCATACGGTTCAAACCGATATGGCTCAATAGCTTCAGTTTCTTCTTCAATTTCGTTTTCGTTACCTGCCTCCACATTACAACCATCCGTTTCAATACATGCGTAATCTGTTGAATCGCTTAAGCCGCTGAAATCCGAGTCTGAATCCGAGCTAATGTCTCTATACCTTGCTGTTCTATGCGCCATGTTTGTTTGTGTTGGCATCACTATGTGACGTCACAGGAAAATGGACGGGTGTATATAACGATGGTTAATATCAGGCACTTTGAAGCTTTTTTTAGGGATATTGCGTGATGGGTAAAATTTTGAAAAAAACTTTGAAAAATAAAATAAGCCACTGGGAACTGATTTTTAATGGTTTTAACCCTTCTGAAATTGTGATAATGTTCCCCTTTAAGCCAGATCCTGTCTTCACAATAAAAGTGCCGCTCCATCGCGCCTGCGCTGACAAAATAAGAGTCTCCGAAAGCCAGCGCAAACAAGCTAGCAAGCTACGGAGTTGGCCGCCAATGTATTTCTTGTAAAGTGTATAAAAAACGAATATGGAAGCTGGACAAATAAGATGCCAAAAACCAACCACTTTCATGTGGTATTAGACAGAAAGGAGGAACTTTTTTTCTCCTCCATTTGAAAACGTTGACGTTATCAGCACTACTGTCTGATTCCAATCAATGCAAGTCATCAGAATCAGGTAATACACCAACTTATATTCTTGTCTTCATGAAAGAAAGGAATATATATGTTAAACATGCATGTATATTCATTAAAACACCTTTAACATGTGAACAAAAACGGCAAAATAAATAAATATAAATTATATACTGTATATATAAATGTATGTATATATATATATATATATATATATATATATATATATATATATATATATATATATATAGATATGTGTATATATATATATATATGTATGTATATATATATATATATATATACATACACACACATATAATATATATATATATATATATATATATATATATATATATATATATATATATATATATATATATATATATATATATATATATATATATATATATATATATATATATACATATAGATATGTATATATATGTATATATATATATATATATATATCTATATAGATATAGATATATATATATATATATATATATATATATATTATATGTGTGTGTATGTATATGTATATATATATTATATGTGTGTGTATGTATATGTATATATGAGGTAGATCATTTATTAAGTAATTGATTAACGTTGAAAAACGTATTGGGGTGTTACCATTTAGTGGTCAATTGTACGGAATATGAACTGTACTGTGCAATCTACTAATAAAAGTTTCAATCAATCAATCAATCAATGCCTACTGAGCCTATGGTGCTATTAAGTTATTTTGGCTCAATTTGCCTTAATTTTTTTTAATTTTATTGTATTATTATGTAACATATATTATTGTTTTAGTTGCTTAAGAGATATTCCTGGCTCTGAATTTGCTCATTGTTATTTTTATGTTTTTGTGCATTATTTGTTGCCGTCATCATTAAACGAACAGGTTACTCATCAATTACTCAGTACTTGAATAGTTTTTTCACAACATACTTTTTACTTTTACTCAAGTAAATATTTGGGTGACTACTCCTTACTTTTACTTGAGTAATACATCTCTAAAGTAACAGTACTCTTACTTGAGTACAATTTCTGGCTACTCTACCCACCTCTGCTGGTGACTTGATTTCCCATAATGTTAGTGAAAATGTTGTCATTGATTGTTATTCTGCTTGGTTTGGTTATGGTTGGATATAGAGACAAGCTGTACATTGTGTCAATGAAGTCATCAACATGTTTTTGCTTGGTTGAGTTCAACAAATCAATATTAAAATCACCTCAGATAAATGTTTTTTTGGTTCACAGAGGAAAATAGTTTACCCATTGAAAGTTTCTATGCTTGAACCAGGTGCCTGATATACACAGCTCATGAAGATATGTGTCTTTTTGTCATTTAGGATTTCCACTGTTAAACATTCAAATAATCCATCGACTGCTATGGTCATGTTTGTTAAAACTTTAAATGTAACAGATTTATGAACCCCTCCTCCTATTTTATTTATTCTGTTTATGCATCTAAATTCATAGTCATTCAGACTAAAATCAATACCTTTATCATTGTTGAACCAGGTTTCAGTAATTGCAATAATGGTAAATGGATGACTAAATTCTTTCAAGTAATCCTTGATAGCCTCAAAGTTAGTGTACATGCTTCGACTATTGAAATGTATTATTGATAGACTATCTTCTGATTTTACACTGTTTTCATATTGTTCACGGGTAAAATAATTACAGTTTTTAACAATCGCAGAGAAAAAATTATTATCAGGGTCTACTCACACATGTCCAGTTCTTTTTGTTGACGTTGTAGGATCTTCTGTAACATGTCCATATCAATACTTGGTGTGGTCTGTGTTCTTGGTGTGGGTAGTATTGAGATGATGTAAAAGTCACAAAGCTACATTGATACCAAGTACTGCATCAATGTCAATACTTATCAAGATCTTCTATTTTCCTTATCACCAAGACTTTTGCTTCCTCCGGCGTCCCATTTACCGTATTTTCCGCACTATAAGGCGCACCGGATTATTAGCCGCACCTTCTATGAATTACATATTTCATAATTTTGTCCACCAATAAGCCGCCCCGGACTAAAAGCCGCGCCTACGCTGCGCTAAAGTGAATGTCAAAAAAACGCTGCGCTAAAGTGAATGTCAAAAAAACAGTCAGATAGTTCAGTCAAACTTTAATAATATATTGAAAACCAGCGTTCTAACAACTCTGTCCCAAAATGTACAAATGTGCAATCACAAACATAGTAAAATTCAAAATGGTGTAGAGCAATAGCAACATACCGGTAATGTTGCTCGAACGTTAATGTCACAACACACAACACACAAAATAAACATAGCGCTCACTTTCTGAAGTTATTCTTCATTCGTACCGGTAAATCCTTCGAATTCTTCGTCTTCGGTGTCCGAATTGAAAAGTTGCGCTAGCGTGGCTTCCAAAATGGCGGGCTCCGTCTCTTCGAAATCATCGGATTCAGTGTCGCTGTTGTTGTGCAGCAGTTCTGTGAATCCTGCCTTCCGGAAAGCTCGGACCACAGTTGTGACAGAAATATCTGCCCAGGCATTTACAATCCACTGGCAGATGTTGGCGTATGTTGTCCGGCGTTGTCTGCCCGTCTTAGTGAAGGTGTGTTCGCCTTCGGTCATCCATTTTTCCCACGCAGTTCGCAGTCGTGATTTGAATGCCCTGTTGACACCAATATCCAGCGGTTGGAGTTCTTTGGTTAATCCACCCGGAATGACGGCGAGTGTTGTATTTGTGTGCTTCACTTGTTTTTTGACACCATCTGTGATGTGGGCGCGCATAGAGTCATATATCAACATGGACGGAGCAGCGTGAAAAAAGCCACCCGGCCGCTTCGCGTAAACTTCCCTTAACCACTCGCTCATCTTTTCTTCATCCATCCATCCCTTCGAGTTAGCTTTTATGATGACGCCGGCTGGAAAGGTCTCTTTTGGCAAGGTCTTCCTTTTGAATATCACCATGAGTGGAAGTTAGCATGGCAAGCTAGAACCACAGTGAAGGATGACTTCTCATTCCCTGTGGAGCGAATATTCACCGTACGTGCTCCCGTTCCACAGTGCGGTTCAGTTGCTGTGAAATACGGTAGTAATCCGTGTGCGGATGGAGAGATTGCGTCTTTTTATGACCCGGATCGTTTAGTAGGAGCCATTTTGTGGTCTTTACAGATGTAAACAGGAAATGAAACGTACGGTGATATCCGCGCGTTTTTTCTTCTTCTTCCGGGGGCGGGTGAAGCGCTTCCTGTTCTATGGGGGCGGGTGAAGCGCTTCCTGTTCTATGGGGGCGGGTGCTTTCCTTGGCGGTTGCTTGCGTAGAAGAAGAAGCGCTTCCTGTTCTACCGGGAAAAAAGATGGCGGCTGTTTACCGAAGTTGCGAGACCGAAACTTTATGAAAATGAATCGTAATAAAGCGCACCGGGTTATTAGGCGCACTGTCAGCTTTTGAGAAAAATTGTGGTTTTTAGGTGCGCCTTATAGTGCGGAAAATACGGTTTGATGAAGATCTTACAGTTCGTTACCCAGGTTTGTTGAATCTTGCTTTGCCTTTTAAGTTGTCGTGCGATTCTTGCGATGTCAGCATTTTTTTGGTCAAATGTTCATCCTCGGGAAGTCCTGTGGGGAGTGCTCAGAGAGTATGGGGTATCGGACTGTCTGATTTTGGCGGTCCGCTCCCTGTATGATCGTGTCAGAGCTTGGTCCGCATTGCCGGCAGTAAGTCGGACACGTTTCCAGTGAGGGTTGGACTCCGCCAAGGCTGCCCTTTGTCACCGATTCTGTTCATAACTTTTATGGACAGAATTTCTAGGCGCAGTCAAGGCGTTGAGGGGATCCGGTTTGGTGGCTGCGGGATTCGGTCTCTGCTTTGTGCAGATGATGTGGTCCTGATGGCTTCATCTGGCCAGGATCTTCAGCTCTCGCTGGATCGGTTCGCAGCTGAGTGTGAAGCGACTGGGATGAGAATCAGCACCTCCAAGTCCGAGTCCATGGTTCTCGCCCGGAAAAGGGTGGAGTGCCATCTCCGGGTTGCGGAGGAGACGCTGCCCCAAGTGGAGGAGTTCAAGTACCTCGGAGTCTTGTTCACGAGTGAGGGAAGAGTGGATCGTGAGATTGACAGGCGGATCGGCGCGGCGTCTTCAGTAATGCGGACGCTGTATCGATCCGTTGTGGTGAAGAAGGAGCTGAGCCGGAAGGCAAAGCTCTCAATTTACCGGTCGATCTACGTTCCCATCCTCACCTATGGTCATGAGCTTTGGGTTATGACCGAAAGGACAAGATCACGGGTACAAGCGGTCGAAATGAGTTTCCTCCGCCGGGTGGCAAGGCTCTCCCTTAGAGATAGGGTGAGAAGCTCTGTCATCCGAGGGGAGCTCAAAGTAAAGCCGCTGCTCCTCCACATCGAGAGGAGCCAGATGAGGTGGTTCGGGCATCTGGTCAGGATGCCACCCGATCGCCTCCCTCGGGAGGTGTTTAGGGCACGTCCGACCGGTAGGAGGCCACGGGGAAGACCCAGGACACGTTGGGAAGACTATGTCTCCCGGCTGGCCTGGGAACGCCTCGGGATCCCCCCAGGAAGAGCTGGACGAAGTGGCTGGGGAGAGGGAAGTCTGGGCTTCCCTGCTTAGGCTGCTGCCCCCGCGACCCGACCTCGGATAAGCGGAAGAAGATGGATGGATGGATGGATGTTCATTTATGAAAACATCTGTACCTTTTGAGTTTGCGTCCTTGCCTTAATAGTGCGATTTTCTTTTTTCTGTTTGTGAATCTCATGATGACAGCTGGTGTTCTCTGGTTCCTCAGGCTTTGAGTGCCTTGAAGGTAGAAAAGCGCTATACAAGTATAACCCATTTACCATTCACTATTTATGCATTCAAAATAAATAATAGTCATAATTTTACGAGCAACTAGTGATGGGTAAATGATGCCTCAGTGAGTGTGTAGCACACTCACTAGCTGTATTGACACTGCACAGATACTGTGTTGCAGTGACGTGCGGTGAGGTTGATGGCTGGTGAGGCACTGACTTCATCACAGTCAGATTTACAAACATATGAACCCTAAAGAGTATCTTATTCACCATTTGATTGGAAGCAGTTAACGGGTTATGTTTAAAAGCTCATACCAGCATTCTTCCCTGCTTGGCACTCAGCATCAAGGGTTGGAATTGGGGGTTAAATCACCAAAAATGATTCCCGGGCGCGGCGCCGCTGCTGCCCACTGCTCCTCTCACCTCCCAGGGGGTGAACAAGGGGATGGGTCAAATGCAGAGGACAAATTTCACCACACCTAGTGTGTGTGTGTGACAATCATTGGTACTTTAACTTAACTTTAACTTTACACATACAAACTGTAGCACACAAAAAAGCACATTTAATAAAAAAACGTTATTATGGTCTTACCTTTACTTATAAGTGCGCCGCTGTTGTGCTGATTAATGAACCCCCTGATGGGAGTGTTATATCAACTAAGCCCTCACTTCAACTTTCCACGTGCAAGATTGAATCTATTTAAAAAAGTGTAACCGAGGGTTTATAAATGTCGCCTATACTGTATGAAACTACAAAATAACAAACACGGAGGCTCCAGTTTACACGAGGACCACTTTATTTACCTTCTTTCAAAAACTTCCGCTCCACTCCAACGTGTCAAAATTCCGCTCTTAGCGCCTTCAAAATAAGAGCTCAAGGCATATACTGTATAACAGCGCATAACAGGAACTTAACATCACAAAGAGGAAAGCCCATAAAAATAGGTTACAAAAGTTATTTAATAAGAAGCCAAAAAGTGCAAAAACAATAATGTTCGTGTTGGAGGAGTTGTGAATTAGATACACCTGCAGTCTGCAGGCGTACCTAATGTTGTGGCCCAGCAGTCATTCGCAACTCCTCCAACACCAACATTATTGTTTTTGCACTTTTTGGCTTCTTATGAAATAACTTTTTTTAAATAGATTCAATCTTGCATGTGGAAAGTTTAAGTGTGGGCTTTAGTTGATATAACACTCCCATCACGGGTTGCCGTGCATTCTATGGCGGGGGTGCAGGAGGCGTGGCTACTGGAGCCTCAGCCAGTGCGTCTTTTGCAGCCGTTTTATGATCGCTCAGCACAAGAAATACTTTACACACATACAGTTGTTGACAAAATACACTGTACATTATATACCTCAGCTAACTAAACTATGGAAATGTATAATATAGTTCATATAGCAATACAGTCGCACTGCACAGCAGGCCAGCAGTTAGCCGAGTCCGTCCATGTTGAGACACTGAGTGACGTGCCTCGACTGGCTGCTGTTCACCACACCGTCTCTTCTCAGTATTTGAACGGCAAATGTGAAAATTCAGCGATTTTGAATAAAAATAATCTAAAACTGGTAAAGTTAAATGGAAAATAACTTTATAGTATAATCACTGGATACATTTAACAATTTAATATATATATTTTTCTTTTTAAATTTTTTTTCTTTCCATGATGGCAGGTGAGGCCTCGCCTCACCTGCCTCTAGTGACTGCACGTCACTGCTGTGTTGCTGTTTTATAGTGCTGACATCTGCTGGATTAAAAAAGTAACTTCATTTGACCTGCAAGTACAATTAATAGTTTGGAGATATAATTGTTTAGCTGTACAGAAAGGAATATTCAAGGAGCAGCTCTGGTCAATAAGCCACATTTTTACTACAGTACTACGTAGGGATGTGTACAGAGTACCGCTATTTTTTTGGTACCGGTTCCTAATTAGGTTGGTCCAAGAGAACCGTGACAATTCTGGACTAATGACACTGCTGTCAGTGTTTTTCGTTCCAGCTGGCCGTCGTGATTGTGACACGCTGTCACATTCAGTTCAGCTGCCGCTGCGACACATTAACACCAGCTTTGAATAGTGACAAATAAGGAAGCAACACCACACAAAAGTGTGTAACACCACAATATTCCCGACTCAAAAGTTCCTCAAAGTCACGCACGTTATGTCAGGTAAAAGTGAACGCACTTTACTCACCACGAGTCACGACCGCGTTTTATCAACCATCTTCCTAGCGATCTATTAATCCACAGGCATATATTAATAATATACAGTGACATGCAGTTAGGGGAGGCAGGTGAGGCGAGGCCTCATGTGCCATCATGGAAAGAAAAAAAATTTGAAAAGAAAAAAAAAAAAATTTAATTGTTATATGTATCCAGTGATTATACTATAAAGTTATTTTCCATTTAACTTCACGAGTTTTAGATTATTTTTTATTCAAAATCGCTGAATTTTCACATTTGCCGTTCAAATACTGAGAAGAGACTTGCGGTGAGTCAGCAGCCAGTTGAGGCACGTCACTGAGTTGAGCCTCACCATGGATTCCCAATGACTTGGCTAACTGCTGGCCTGCTGTGCAGTGAGACCGTATTGCTATATGAATTATATTATACATTTCTATAGTTTAGTTAGCTGAGGTATATAATGTACAGTGTATTTTGTCAACAACTGTATGTGTGTAACGTATTTCTTGTGCTGAGCAATCATAAAACGGCTGCGAAGACGCACTGTGTGAGGCTCGCAGTAATCCCGCCTCCTGGTGGTAGAGGGCGGTAGTGATCACAGGGAGCATTTCTGCGACTACTCGGCTGCAGAAGAAGTGACAACAAGCAGCAACATTTAGCAGCGATCGTTTATTTTTTCCTCTTGCCTGGACTATTAACATGGAGGATTACATATCTAAAATAAAAAACAGTTTTCTAAACTGGACTTTCAATCGAAGCAGGAGGTAATAATTAAAGGAAGATCTCCATCGAGACAGAGAGATTTTTAAAACTGAAGAAAGATAAGGAAGACTTCTATAAACAAGTTATCGATGCTTTTGTTCAAAAGGAGCTGCGCATGGACTTCATTTATAATTAAAGGTAAGACCATAATAACATTTTTTTAATTAAATGTGCTTTTTTGTGTGCTACAGTTTGTATGTGTAAAGTTAAAGTTAAGTCAAAGTACCAATGATTGTCACACACACACTAGGTGTGGTGAAATTTGTCCTCTGCATTTGACCCATCCCCTTGCTCACCCCCTGGGAGGTGAGGGGAGCAGTGGGCAGCAGCAGCGCCGCGCCCGGGAATCATTTATGGTGATTTAACCCCCAATTCCAACCCTTGATGCTGAGTGCCAAGCAGGGAAGAATGCTGCTATGAGCTTTTAAACATAACCCGTTAACTGCTGCCAATCAAATGGTGAATAAGATACTCTTTAGGGTTCATATGTTTGTAAATCTGACTGTGATGAAGTCAGTGCCTCACCAGCCATGAACCTCACCGCCCGTCACTGATAATATATAATCCCATACTTGCCAACCCTCCTGGATTTTCCGGGAGACTCCCGGAACAGCGCCTCTCCCGAAAACCTCCCGGGACAAATTTTCTCCTGAAAATCTCCCGAAATTCAGGCGGACCTGAGTGACGTGTCGACAGCCTGTTTTCACGTCCGTTTTCCCACAATATAAACAGTGTGCCTGCCCAATCACGTTATAACTGTAGAATGATCGAGGGCGAGTTCTTGGTTTCTTATGTGGGTTTATTGTTAGGCAGTTTCATTAACGTCCTCGCAGCGCGGCAACAACACACAACTACAGCAGTCATGTTTTCGTCTACCGTAAAGCAGTTCGTCTGCCGTAAACAGCAATGTTGTGACACTCTTAAACAGGACAATACTGCCATCTACTGTACATGCATATGTGACAATAACATCTAGGGCTTTTAGAGAGTGCAGTGCACAACTGCGCACACAACAAGGAGATGAAGCAAAATGCATCATCAGAGAGGGTGTTCAGCATGGTTAGAAAAATAGTGACAGAGAATAGAACAAGGATGGACAATTCAACCCTTAACTCAACAATGAGTAGATGAGTGTTATGTGTGTGTATATGTGTAATTAAATGAACACTGAAATTCAAGTATTTCTCTTCTATATATATATATATATATATAGTTGGAATTCACTGAAAATCAAGTATTTCTTATATGTATATATATGAAATACTTGACTTGGTGAATTCTAGCTGTAAATATACTCCTCCCCTCTTAACCACGCCCCCGGCCCACCCCCGACACCCCCCACCACCTCCCGAAATCCCGAGGTCTCAAGGTTGGCAAGTATGTATAATCCATAAAGTTGTTTTAAGACAAGATAGCATCCGCTGTGACTGACAGGTTGCCGTCTGATGTCACTCCATTGCGCCGCGTTTATGTGTCATTAAAAAACATCTTGCTTAAATGTATTTCAGTTTATTCTACCTGTGGACTACAAACTGGACGATCGAGCGTTACACTTGCTCACTTAGTCTTTTTATTCACATAACACACGCACATACATTGTTAACGCAACACTCAATATGGCTTCCGGTCCGTCACTCTAATACAGGGGTGTCAAAGGTACGGCCCGTGGGCCGATTCAGGCCACCAACAGGTTTCCTCCGGCCCCCGAGATGAGTTTGCTAAGTATAAAAATGAGCTGAAATTTTTGAATGAAAGAAACTGCTGTTTCTAAATGTGTCCACTGGATGTCGCCAGAGCAATTATTTGTGTCCCCTACCACATGCATGACTTCAGAGAGGACGGAGCTATGTTACAAACCCCGTTTCCATATGAGTTGGGAATTTTAGATGTAAATATAAACGGAATGCAATGATTTGCAAATCTTTTTCAACCCATATTCAGTTGAATATGCTACAAAGACAACATATTTGATGTTCAAACTGATAAACATTTTTTTTTTTGCAAATAATCATTAACTTTAGAATTTGATGCCAGCAACACGTGACAAAGAAGTTGGGAATGGTGGCAAACAATACTGATAAAGTTGAGGAATGCTCATCAAACACTTATTTGGAACATCCCTCAGGTGAACAGGCAAATTGGGAACAGGTGAGTGCCATGATTGGGTATAAAAGTAGATTCCATGAAATGCTCAATCGTTCACAAACAAGGATGGGGCGAGGGTCACCACTTTGTCAACAAATGTGTGAGCAAATTGTTGAACAGTTTAAGAAAAAACTTTCTCAACCAGCTATTGCAAGGAAATTAGGGATTTCACCGTCTACGGTCCGTAATATCATCAAAGGGTTCAGAGAATCTGGAGAAATCACTGCACGTAAGCAGTTAAGCCCGTGACCTTCGATCCCTCAAGCTGTACTGCATCAACAAGCAACATCAGTGTGTAAAGGATATCACCACATGGGCTCAGGAACACTTCAGAAACCCACTGTCAGTGACTACAGTTGGTCGCTACATCTGTAAGTGCAAGTTAAAACTCTCCTAAGCGAGGCGAAAACCGTTTAGCAACAACACCCAGAAACGCCGTCGGCTTCGCTGGGCCTGAGCTCATCTAAGATGGACTGATACAAAGTGGAAATCTTCTGAAATAATATCTATCCCCTTCTTACTTCACGTGTGATAAATGAAATGAGTCCAAATTCACAAATTTTGTTGTAGACGATGCTACATATGTACATAATTAACCACATGATGTTAGTACATAAGTTGAAGAAAATGAGTAAATTACATTAATTTCATTTTCTGCGACCCCCAAAAGGGTAGAAAATGGATGGACGGATGGATTTACAAATTAACACCAATGGGAGCACTTTAAAACTCTGCCAGGCTCAATTCCACCTTTTTGACTAATGAACATTAGCACATCATTTATTCAGAAAGTATAAATAAACAACTGATGAAAATAGAATACAATTAACTGCAACATGTAAATGTAAAAAAAAAACATTATGATTTGTACATTTTCAGTATGTGATTGGTCTAATATTAAACAAAAGAACAATCAGAAGTTATCTTTATTTTTAAGTTATCATGCCATGATTTTACCAGTCCGGCCCGCTTGGGAATAGATGTTCATCCATGTGGCCCCTGAGCTAAAATAAGTCTGACACCCTTGCTCTAATACATCCGTCTGCAATAGAGATGTCCGATAATATCGGCCTGCCGATATTATCAGCCGATAAATGCTTTAAAATGTAAAATCGGAAATTATCGGTATCGTTTTTTTTATTGTCAATATCGGCTTAAAAAAAAATTTTTTTTATTTTTTTTAAAATTAAATCAACATAAAAAACACAAGATACACTTACAATTAGTGCACCAACCCAAAAAACCTCCCTCCCCCATTTACACTCATTCACACAAAAGGGTTGTTTCTTTCTGTTATTAATATTCTGGTTCCTACATTATATATCAATATATATCAATACAGTCTGCAAGGGATACAGCCCATAAGCACACTGGTCCACTAATAGTACTAACCTTTAACAGTTAATTTTACTCATTTTCATTAATTACTAGTTTCCATGTCACTGTTTTTATATTGTTTTACTTTCTTTTTTATTCAAGAAAATGTTTTTAATTCATTTATCTTATTTTATTTTATTAATATTTTAAAAAAGGACCTTATCTTCACCATACCTGGTTGTCCAAATTAGGCATAATAATGTGTTAATTCCACGACTGTATATATAGCGGTATCGGTTGATATCGGTATCGGTTGGTATCGGTATCAGTAATTAAAAAGTTGGACAATATCGGAATATCGGATATCGGCTAAAAGCCATAATCGAACATCCCTAGTCTGCAACAGAAACACAAACAATTCCTATAGTTAGGAAATGCACACCCACAAAACATGCTAATTGATTGTATTAATTCATATGACATATTTGATGTGACATATCATGTAAAAGGTCTGTGACATGCATGTATGGCACATGCATGCCATACATAAATATAATTTCCAGCTGAAGGGTAATTGTAATGAATGGAAACACAGTGATGGATCAGTGTGGTCTTTACAAGAAGATGACATAACTGCATTAGCAAACATAGTTAACTTGTTTAAGACTTAAAAAAACAGGTGTTGATAAGTGCTTTGGTTGAATTTGTGCTGATAGAAATGCTAATTAAACATATTTTTTCACATCTTTATATCCACAAATTACATATAGTACCGACAAGAGTACCGATAAATACCGGCATCGATAAGGAATATCGAGAAAGGTATCGTACCGATAAAATCTTAACGAAATACAGCCGTAGTATTACGTAGATTTGTATGATATAACGGTACTAATAAAGTAACGCGATGCAAAATAATTAAAATAGGTTAAAGTTAAAGTACCAGTGATTGTCACACACACACTCGGTGTGGTGAAATTTGTCCTCTGCATTTGACCCATCCTCTTGTTCACCTCCTGGGAGGTGAGGGGAGCAGTGAGCAGCAGCGGTGGCCACGCCCGGGAATCATTTTTGGTGATTTAACCCCCAATTCCAACCCTTGATGCTGAGTGCCAAGCAGGGAGGTAATGGGTCCCATTTTTATAGTCTTTGGTATGACTCGGCCGGGGTTTAAACTCAGGACTAGGGATGTCCGATAATATCGAACTGCCGATATTATCGGCCGATAAATGCTTTAAAATGTAATATCGGAAATGATCGGTATCGGTTACAAAAAGTAAAATGTATGACTTTTTAAAACGCCACTGTGTACACAGACGTAGGGAGAAGTACAGAGCGCCAATAAACCTTAAAGGCACTTCCTTTGCGTGCCGGCCCAATCACATAATAACAGCCATACAGGTCACACTGAGGGTGGCCGTATAAACAACTTTAACACTGTTACAAATATGCGCCACACTGTGAACCCACACCAAACACGAATAACAAACACATTTCGGGAGAACATCCGCACCGTAACACAACATAAACACAACAGAACAAATACCCAGAACCCCTTGCAGCACTAACTCTTCCGGGACGCTACAATATACACCCCCCGCTACCCCGTACCCCCTACCTAAACCCCGCCCCCCCAACCACGCCCACCTCAACCTCCTCATAGTCTCTCTCAGGGAGAGCATGTCCCAAATTCCAAGCTGCTGTTTTGAGGCATGTTAAAAAAAATAATGCACTTTGTGACTTCAACAATAAATATGGCAGAGCCATGTTGGCATTTTTTTCCATAACTTAAGTTGATTTATTTTGGAAAACCTGGGCTCTGTACCGCGGATGTCGTTGTGGCTTGTGCAGCCCTTTGAGACACTTGTGATATATATAAATATATATATAAATAAACATTGATTGATTGATTGAAACCTTGTTACATTGTTTAATGCATCCAGCGGGGCATCACAACAAAATTAGGCATAATAATGTGTTAATTCCACGACTGTATATATCGGTATTGGTTGCTATCGGTATCGGTAATTAAGAGTTGGACAATACCGGAATATCGGATATCGGTTATAAAGCCATTATCGGACATCTCTACTCATGACCTCCCGATCTCAGGGCGGACACTCCAACCACAAGGCCACTGAGTAGGTCACAAGGCCACTGAGTAAGTACCATACTGCCTTTGAAAAATACCATTACATTTTATTTTTCCCGGACATGACACCGCGCCGCCTTTAAATTTCTTGTAATACGAGCAAAAGCGCATGGTAGTCAAAACACACGCATGGAGCACTGACAAGCAGTCATAGTGTGGACACAGAAGAAGTAGAATGAACATATTTTGGCTTAAAAAAAAATAACGATAGTGTTGAGGCTATAAACACTGAAGCGCCGCTCCGCAAGCGGCGCTTGAAAACATAGCTGGCTAGCGGCTAACTTCTTTGTTTTAGCTACTTCTAAATCCCTAATCCTCGCCTCCATGGTGACAAATTAAGTTTTTTCCAAATATCATCCCTGCAGGACGAGGACTAGCTAAACATGTTTCACGAACAGCAAGCTAGCGCTACTGAATGTAAACAAATGCCAAAATATCAGGACAATATAGTATTACTGTTACAAACCCCGTTTCCATATGAGTTGGGAAATTGTGTCAGATGTAAATATAAATGGAATACAATGATTTGCAAATCCTTTTCAACCCATATTCAATTGAATGCACTACAAAGACAACATATTTGATGTTCAAACTTATAAACTTTATGGTTTTTTTGCAAATAATAATTAACTTAGAATTTCATGGCTGCAACCCGTGCCAAAGTAGTTGGGAAAGGGCATGTTCACCACTGTGTTACATGGCCTTTCCTTTTAACAACACTCAGTAAACGTTTGGGAACTGAGGAGACACATTTTTTAAGCTTCTCAGGTGCGCCACACATTTTCAATGGGAGACAGGTCTGGACTACACACGTGCACTCTTTTACTATCAAGCCACGCTGTTGTAACACGTGGCTTGGCATTGTCTTGCTGAAATAAGCAGGGGCGTCCATGGTAACGTTGCTTGGATGGCAACATATGTTGCTCCAAAACCTGTATGTACCTTTCAGCATTAATGGCGCCTTCACAGATGTGTAAGTTACCCATGTCTTGGGCACTAATACACCCCCATACAATCACAGATGCTGGCTTTTCAACTTTGCGCCTATAACAATCCGGATGGTTCTTTTCCTCTTTGGTCCGGAGAACACGACGTCCACAGTTTCCAAAAACAATTTGAAATGTGGACTCGTCAGACCACAGAACACTTTTCCACTTTGTATCAGTCCATCTTAGATGAGCTCAGGCCCAGCGAAGCCGACGGCATTTCTGGGTGTTGTTGATAAATGGTTTCCGCCTTGCATAGGAGAGTTTTAACTTGCACTTACAGATGTAGCGACCAACTGTAGTTACTGACAGTGGGTTTCTGAAGTGTTCCTGAGCCCATGTGGTGATATCCTTTACACACTGATGTCACTTGTTGATGCAGTACAGCCTGAGGGATCGAAGGTCACGGTCTTAGCTGCTTATGTGCAGTGATTTCTCCAGATTCTCTGAACCCTTTGATGATATTACGGACCGTAGATGGTGAAATCCCTAAATTCCTTGGAATAGCTGGTTGAGAAAGGTTTTTCTTAAACTGTTCAACAATTTGCTCACGCATTTTTTGACAATGTGGTGACCCTCGCCCCATCCTTGTTTGTGAATGACTGAGCATTTCATGGAATCTACTTTTATACCCAATCATGGCACCCACCTGTTCCCAGTTTGCCTGTTCACCTGTGGGATGTTCCAAATAAGTGTTTGATGAGCATTCCTCAACTTTATCAGTATTTATTGCCACCTTTCCCGACTTCTTTGTCACGTGTTGCTGACATCAAATTCTAAAGTTAATGATTATTTGCACAAAAATGTTTATCAGTTTGAACATCAATTGAATATGGGTTGAAAATGATTTGCAAATCATTGTATTCCGTTTATATTTACATCTAACACAATTTCCCAACTCATATGGAAACGGGGTTTGTATATCAGAGCTGCGCATTGGCATCAAACCTCAAAGTGCTCTTATTCGGACTCCATCCAGACCAAATCTGAACCCTCCAGCTAGCACTTAGACTTGCGGGTTCCATTAAGGGTCTCCCACAAACCTCGAGTGGGCGGCGAAGAACACGTTCCCACCCGTGAAATGCTTGCTGGTGATTGGCTGTGGCAGCGTCCCACTCTTATTATGTGGAGGCGCCATTTATAGTGTTTGCATTACAGTACACACTGGCTTGACGTTACGCAGACTAACTTTAGTGGTACCAGCCACTGTGTGGTACACACACACGCACACACACACACACACACACACACACACACACACACACACACACACCTTCATCATCCTCCCTGGGAATGTCGTCACGGATGAGCGCCTCACCGCTCGGGGTTTACAGTTAAGCCAATTAGAGTGGAGAAAAGATTAGCCGGGGAGTCACACACTGTGTGTTTTTCAAAATGATAACAAGCAGTCAGAGATTGTTCCGTAAGAGGATGTGTCACTCTTATCTTGCTGCGTGTTTGTGTAAATGACTGCATGTTTTTTTTTTTTTCTTCTTCATGTAATCTAATCTGCTGCTGTAGTTTGCTTTGTTGGGAATAGGAGTAAAGTACTGTGGAGTGTGACGCTCACATGACTCGGCTTGAACACACACACACACACACACACACACACACACACAAACACACACACACACACACACACACACACACACACACACACACACACACACACACAGAAGGAAGATATTATTGTTGTGCAGAAGGTTGTTATGTTTTATAAGAATCATATATGCTTACCTGCACAATATACATACTGTATGTACAGATTGGGTGTATCAAACTCATTTTCACTGAGGGCCACATAGCAGTTATGGCTGCTCTCCGGGGCCCGCTTGAATATACAAAACCCAAAACCAGTGAAGTTGGCACGTTGTGTAAATAGTAAATAAAAACAGAATACAGTGATTTGCAAATCCTTTTCAACTCATATTCAATTGAATAGACTGCAAAGACAATATATTTAATGTTCCAACTGAGAAATTACATTTATTTTTTGCAAATAATCATTAACTTAGAATTTAATGGCAGCAACACATTGCAAAAAAGTTGGCAGAGGGGCATTTTTACCACTGTGTTACATGGCCTTTCCTTTTAACAACACTCAGTAAATGTTTGTAAACTGAGGAGACCATTTTTTGAAGCTTTTCAGGTGGAATTTTTTCCCATTCTTGCTTGATGTACAGCTTAAGTTGTTCAACAGTCCGGGGGTCTCCGTTGTGGTATTTTAGGCTTCATAATGCGCCATACATTTTCAATGGGAGACAGGTCTGGACTACACGCAGGCCAGTCTAGTACCCGCACTCTTTTACTATGAAGCCACGCTGTTGTAACACGTGGCTTGGCATTGTCTTGCTGAAATAAGCAGGGGCGTCCATGATAACGTTGCTTGGATGGCAACATATGTTGCTCCAAAACCTGTATGTACCTTTCAGCATTAATAGTCCCTTCACAGATGTGTAAGTTACCCAAGTCTTGGGCACTAATACACCCCCATACCATCACAGATGCTGGCTTTTTAACTTTGAGCCTATAGCAATCCGGATGGTTCTTTTCCTCTTTGTTCCGGCGGACACGACATCCACAGTTTCCAAAAACAATTGTATATGTGGACTTGTCAGACCACAGAACATTTTTCCACTTTGCATCAGTCCATCTTAGATGAGCTCAGGCCCAGCGAAGCCGACGGCGTTTCTTAATCAGCTCATTTTTAAATGCTGCAATAAAAAATTTTATTTTATTTTTAAAAACAATTACAATTTTTTACACACTCAAATGAACCAAAAACTAATACCGTTGAATATCAGTCTAGTGAGAAAAAGCTGAAATGTTGATACTAAAAACTAACAATAATAAACTTTGTCAATGTGGAGAGGGGCGTGGTTCACGCGTTCCCTGCGGGCGGGGTGTGTGCGGAGGCCGGCCATGAAGCAGCAGACAGGTGAGTGGATGACTCAGCTGGAACGAGTTATCTAATCACCTGTTCCTTTATTAAGCAGCGTCGGAGACCATGAGGGCAGAGGGGACCTGGAAAGCAGCTGAAAAGCCACGGAAGAGAGCTGAAAAGCCACGGAAGAGTGCTGAAAAGCCGAAAAGAGAGACATTGTGAGGCGGAGGAGAGCTGAAAAGCCGACAGAGACTTGTGTGAGAATATAATTAAAAGAATTGTAAAACGCCGATCCAAAGTGTTGTGCCCTTTCCTGTGGTCCCAGAAGAACCCGAGACAGAGACATCTTCACAGTCAACTATAACAGAAATCTTAAACCAAGTTTTGTCTTTAAATGTATTTGTTTGTTTTTATGTTATTTTATCTTTTTATTTGTACTTTTTTTTTTTTTTTGGTAAGGAAGCATCGTGCCAATACACCCAACAACCCACCACACCTTTCCAACAAGACAAGAAATAACTGAGAAAAAATAAAATACAAATAATAATAATAATAGTCAAAATAAATAACAATTTATTGGAAAAGAGAAATAATCCCATGTATTGAAATTAAAACATCTAAAAATTTTACAAAAACAAACAAAGGGGGAAATAGATCAAAAGTCCTTTATTTAATTTTAAATAAATACAATGATATTTCACTGAAAGCACAAGGTGAAAGATAAGAAAAATATAAAATCAATACACGGTGCTTGGACCATATTGGAAAGATAGAAAACAGCCATGATTTGGTCAAAATAACAAATTATTTTTTATTCTAACGTAAGTTTGTGACATATGAGTTAAACAGATGTAATTATTTCAATACTATATACAAAATAATAGCTAAGTAATACATTTCAAAATAACTAATTGTCATAACTATACCATTATATAACTAGTAACAGTTAAATGACGCCTCAGTGAGCGTGTGTCACACTCACTGGCTGCACTGACATTGACATTGATTCCGTGTTGCTGTTTCATAATGGCGCCATCTGCTGGATTAAAAATGTCACAATATTTGACTTGCAAATGAATACATGAATTAATTATTTATAAGTTAGCAAATACAATTATATAGCTGTGTAATTGTATTAATTGTAAATAAATACCTGTGAGAATACCTGTGAGAAGTATAAAATCAATACATACTAAGAAAATAAATTGTATTACATTAATGTTATTGCATTTACATTTACATTGATACTAATAACAAATCAGTACTTTGGAAACGGCGAATCATGCTTAAAAATGGAAAACATCCACATTTTGGTCAAAAACTAATTTTAAATAAATATGATATGCCATCATCTGAACCCGAGTGGTGTTTTGTTATTGGACTTTTGTGCTCGTCACAGATTGTCCATAACAAACACCATGTTCAAACATAAGGGTGTCCATATGTGCACTTGGCACCAGGACACCCTAGGCCGCAGTTCCATGATCGACTTTGTAGTTGTGTCATTGGATTTGCGGCCTCATGTTTTGGACACTCGGGTGAAGAGAGGGGCAGAGCTTTCTACCGATCACCATGCGATGCTGCGATGGTGGGGGAGGATGCCGGACAGACCTGGCAGGCCCAAACGCATTGTGAGGGTCTGCTGGGAACGTCTGGCAGAGTCTCCTGTCAGAGAGAGTTTCAATTCCCACCTCCGGAAGAACTTTGAACATGTCACGAGGGAGGTGCTGGACATTGAATCTGAGTGGACCATGTTCCGCACCTCTATTGTCGAGGCGGCTGATTGGAGCTGTGGCCGCAAGGTAGTTGGTGCCTGTCATGGCGGTAATCCTAGAACCCGTTGGTGGACACCAGCGGTGAGGGATGCCGTCAAGCTGAAGAAGGAGTCCTATCGGGTTCTTTTGGCTCATAGGACTCCGGAGGCAGCGGACAGGTACCAACAGGCCAAGCGGTGTGCGGCTTCAGCAGTCGCGGTAGCAAAAACTCGGACATGGGAGGATTTCGGGGAAGCCATGGAAAACGACTTCTGGATGGCTTCGAAGCGATTCTGGACCACCATCCGCCGCCTCAGGAGGGTGAAGCAGTGCACTATCAACACCGTGTATGGTGAGGATGGTGTTCTGCTGACCTCGACTGCGGATGTTGTGGGTCGGTGGAGAGAATACTTCGAAGACCTCCTCAATCCCACCAACACGTCTTCCTATGAGGAAGCAGTGCCTGGGGAATCTGTGGTGGGCTCTCCTATTTCTGGGGCTGAGGTTGCTGAGGTAGTTAAAAAGCTCCTCGGTGGCAAGGCCCCGGGGGTGGATGAGATCCGCCCGGAGTTCCTTAAGGCTCTGGATGCTGTGGGGCTGTCTTGGTTGACAAGACTCTGCAGCATCGCGTGGACATCGGGGGCGGTACCTCTGGATTGGCAGACCGGGGTGGTGGTTCCTCTCTTTAAGAAGGGGAACCAGAGGGTGTGTTCCAACTATCGTGGGATCACACTGCTCAGCCTTCCCGGTAAGGTTTATTCAGGTGTACTGGAGAGGAGGTTACGCTGGATAGTCGAACCCCGGATTCAGGAGGAACAGTGTGGTTTTCGTCCTGGTCGTGGAACTGTGGACCAGCTCTATACTCTCGGCAGGGTCCTTGAGGGTGCATGGGAGTTTGCCCAACCAGTCTACATGTGTTTTGTGGACTTGGAGAAGGCATTCGACCGTGTCCCTCAGGATGTCCTGTGGGGAGTGCTCAGAGGGTATGATTGTGGCTGTCCGCTCCCTGTACGATCAGTGTCAGAGCTTGGTCCGCATTGCCGGCAGTAAGTCGGACACGTTTCCAATGAGGTTTGGACTCCGCCAAGGCTGCCCTTTGTCACCGATTCTGTTCATAACTTTTATGGATAGCATTTCTATGCGCAGTCAAGGCGTTGAGGGGATCCGGTTTGGTGGCTGCAGGATTAGGTCTCTGCTTTTTGCAGATGATGTGGTCCTGATGGCTTCATCTGGCCAGGATCTTCAGCTCTCATTGGATCGGTTCGCAGCCGAGTGTGAAGCGACTGGGATGAGAATCAGCACCTCCAAGTCCGAGTCCATGGTTCTCGCCCGGAAAAGGGTGGAGTGCCATCTCCGGGTTGGGGAGGAGACCCTGCCCCAAGTGGAGGAGTTCAAGTACCTAGAAGTCTGGGGGAAGAGTGGATCGTGAGATCAACAGGCGGATCGGTGCGGCGTCTTCAGTAATGCGGACGCTGTATCGATCCGTTGTGGTAAAGAAGGAGCTAAGCCGGAAGGCAAAGCTCTCAATTTACCGGTCGATCTACGTTCCCATCCTCACCTATGGTCATGAGCTTTGGGTTATGACCGAAAGTACAAGATCACGGGTACAAGCGGCCGAAATGAGTTTCCTCCACCGGGTGGCGGGTCTCTCCCTTAGAGATAGGGTGAGAAGCTCTGCCATCCGGGAGGAGCTCAAAGTAAAGCCGCTGCTCCTCCACATCGAGAGGAGCCAGATGAGGTGGTTCGGGCATCTGGTCAGGATGCCACCCGAACGCCTCCCTAGGGAGGTGTTTAGGGCACGTCCAACCGGTAGGAGGCCACGGGGAAGACCCAGAACACGTTGGGAAGACTATGTCTCCCGGCTGGCCTGGGAACGCCTTGGGATCCCCCGGGAAGAGCTGGACGAAGTGGCTGGGGAGAGGAGAGTCTGGGCTTCCCTGCTTAGGCTGCTGCCCCCGCGACCCAACTTCGGATAAGCGGAAGAAGATGGATGGATGGATGATTTGTCATTTAAAGTACAAAGTGGACCCATAAGAAGAACATAGAATCAATAAATACTCAGAAAATAAATTATGTTCCACTAAAAATTAAAATAGTGCCTAAAGTGATCATGAAAATAGCCATTTTTGTATTCCAACTTATATTTCAATGAAATGAGTTCAAAAATGATAATTTTTCTAGGTAAGAAACCAGCATATAGACTATTTTTCAATCCTTCAAAACTAATAAAAGTGTCTGACATCCTTAAACTTTGAGCTTTAAGTTAGCATCCACACAGAAAGAAACCAGTTAAACCGAGGCTCTTGGGCCCTGAAAAGAATGTCGGACGCGTCACGTGTCGTGCTTGTCAGGATATAATTATTATAATTATCTCTAAGAGCACCTTAGCAACAACTTTACTCTTTGTTTGCGTAGTGACACCATGTTGCTTATCAAGTGAGGGGTGTTTGCCGTGAGGGTGGAGCAGCACATTCCTGCTCAGGAACAGGCTGCCCTTTATTTATCTGATGCAAGAGTTACTTTTAAAGGACACATAATAAGATGCCACAATACAGTCGTCACATTGCACTTCCGCATTTGGTTGTGGTTTTGAGCATATTCTTTGTATTTTGGGATTAAATTAACATTTTTTAAGCATGCAAAATGTCTAAATGAACTAATAATATCACCACGACAGTAATATTGGCCACTAGATGAGACCAAACCAATCAGAGTATGGCTGTTTTTTTGGGTGTAATTTTAAGAATAAATTTAAAAAAAAAATTTGGAGAAGGTTGTAAACAGGTTTTAATGTTTTAACTGAGAATTTAAACAGTTTAGAAGTAATTTTAGTAAATCTTAAGGGAATTAGGGGTGCACAAAAAATCGATTTAAAATAACAAAAACACATTTTTTTAGATGTTTTTTTTTTCTTTTCAAAAGAAGAATCATGTAAAAAAAAATTGTAAAAAATAAAATAAAATAAAATAAACATTCTATTTAAATATCTTATTCAGGCCATCTCCATGCAACCAGAAGGAGCTTTTCTAACCTTAAGTCTTAAAAAATCATTAGAATTATTGCAAGAATTGTGTTAAATCGAGATGCGACAATTTAATGCGACAATTTAATGCTGTTGTAGCTTCAATGCGAATAAATTGTGTTTTGGCTTCCAGATTGCGTACTTTATTCCGTTTTCATGACATGCGTAGTGAAATTGAGCGCTTGCCCAACATAATATATGCCATCATATATATTCAGGAGTTACTAACACTGGCACAGATTGTGAGCTACATGCTGACATTGACAGCAACATCATGCAAGGTTAGTATATTTACTGACTAAAAATAACACGACCGGAGCGTTATTTCAGGACGCGTAGCAAAGCCTGAGGCGCAAGCAAGTGACGGAAATGATACATGTGGTGCTCATAAACCGGCTCTGTGGAGAACGTGCATCAATAAAAAGGTCACCTTATTGGTTGTGTGAAATCTCATCTTTTTTGGGTATCAAACCAGCGATCTTTCGGTCACGACACAGCCGAGAAAGAGGAGAGAGAGCATCAAACTGTGCTGTCATTCCTCAAAGGACACATTCATCGTCGGTGAACCAGCGCTCAAACGCTGCGATTGAACAGGAAATGAACACAGGGATGACCGCCTGAATAATTCATCCTTTCATTTCGGGAGGGCGCTTGCCGTCAGTCAGCGGACGTTTCCATTGACTCCATGCTAATGTCTGCTGGTGTTTGCAGCGCACACAATGTTGTGTTGGCGTCTTCATCAGCACGAGACCACCCCCAATTCCCCCCACCCATCATGGCCGACAAGGGCTTTGTTTTGGTCTGAGCTGTGCTGGACTCCATTTTGTCTCATTGCTGCCTCAACTGGGACACCACAGCTCCATAGCTGGAGCTTGACCCACTTGTCTCTCTCTGGCTGTGTGTGTGTGTGTGTGTGTGTGTGTGTGTGTGTGTGTGTGTGTGTGTGTCGGCGGGGGGGCTAGTATTTGGGCTATGACCCCTCCCCTGCTGAGCGATGAGACAGCTGAGAGGAGATTAGAGGACATATTCACACTGTCCACGCCGCCAAAATAGAAAGACAACGCCCACACAGGCATGTGTTTTCTTCTCATGCTAACATTTTCATAGCCCGTGCTGAATGTCACATTCATGCTGCATAGACGCATACAAGAAGAAAATGTATGCAATTTTATATGTAAGATTTATATATAATATTGCATACATTTGCATTGGTAAAAATGCGTTGGCAAATGTCTGCATTATATATATGAATGAATTATTATAGATAAATGTATGCATTATTAATTATATGCATTATTATATATACAGTAAATGTATGAATTATATATATGCATTATTATATAAATAATTATATGCATTATTATACATCTTGTAAATGTTTGCATTATTATATATACAGTAAATTTTTGCATTTTTATATATATATAAATGGATGCGTTATTATATATACAGCAAATGCATGCATTATATATATATGCATTATTGTATAAATAATTATATGCATTATTATATATACAGTAAATGTATGCATTATTATATATACAGTAAATGTATGCATTATTATATATAAATGTATGCATTAAATATGTATATATATATACACAGTAAGTGTATGCATTATTATATAAATAATTATATGCATTATTATACATCTTGTAAATGTTTGCATTATTATATATACAGTCAATTTTTGCATTGTTATATATATAAATGTATGCGTTATTATATATACAGTAAATGTATGCATTATATATATATATATATATATATGCATTATTGTATAAATAGTTATATGTATTATTATATATACAGTAAATGTATGCATTATTATATATACAGTAAATGTATGCATTATTATATATAAATGTATGCATTAAATATATATATATATATATATATATATATATATATATATATATATATATATATATATATATATATATATATATATATATATATATATATTAGGGATGTCCCGATCCGATATTTGGATCGGATCGGCTGCCGATATTTGCCAAAAATTGCGTATCGGCAAGGCATGGGAAAATGCCGATCCAGATCCAGTTTAAAAAAAAACTCCGGTCCGTGTTTTCCAACGCACCTATTTAAATAATACATTCCACTTTTCTTCTGCGCCGTAATTTCCGTTCCGCATTTTCCAGCACACCTTCAACACATCCACAATTCTCACGCAGTTGCTTTTAGCTGCTGGCATTACACGACAGGCTCTTCTCACTCTTTCCTGTGTCTCCCTCTCACAGACAGCGAGCGCACCTTCTTACACACTTCACATACTGTCACGTCATACGTCACATACGTATACGTCCTCTCCCAGCAGAGAGCGAGGTAGCGGCATGGCTAACGTTAGCTGTGATGCTAGCGCAGCCGCTAAGGTGCGCGCCTGCTCAAGCGTCCTCTGCGCACGGCAAATCTATGCCACGCACAAAATCAAATAAAAAAATAAGCTCATAACAATTTTCGACACACAAACACGACAGAGACAACAGTTTTCGTCATCATTGTTCAAATATTGTGACGTCTGTCGAGGCGCTTATCTCCATTCGGTGCCACACGTCCACACCATCAAAATGCAAGGCAAAAATTTCTACATCAACACCGTATGAAAAAAATAGTGATTTTTTTAGTTGTGATTTCCTTCTCTGCATGAACGTTTAAAAGTAGCATATATTAATGCAGTATGAAGAAGAATGTTTTAATGTAGACATTAGAGATGCGCGGTTTGCGGGCACAACCGCGGAGTCCGCGGATCGGGCGGATGAAATTTAAAAAAAAATTAGATTTGATCCGCGGGTCGGGTCGGGTCGGGCGGTTGAAATAAAAAAAAATTAGATTTTAAATAGATTCAGGCGGGTGGCAGTTAAACCAATTCGGAAATATATATACATAGTTAAATGTTGTTACCCACATACGAAAAACGAGCAGGCACCTGCTGCATATGCCACAACAGAAGAAAAAAAAAAAAAGAGATGGACACTTTTACGGAGCGGAGAAGGGACGCCTCGCCGGGGTCCGGGACCGAGGCCCCTTCCCCCGAGAGGGCCTCACCGGGAGCCGTAGCTGAGGCGATCCGCGAGAAGGGCCCGACGCACGTCCAGGGTCACCACCGCGCCCACCGCACCGACACCCCGCCTCGTCCGCCTTCGCCGCGGCCGGCGTCACGCGCAGCAGGTAAGCAGCTTACCTGCCCGCCACCCCCGTGGCCGGGGGCTCGTAACAGGGGTCACTCCGCGCGCTCCGCCCGCGCAGCTTACCTGCCCGCCACCCCTGTTGCCGGGGGCACGTAACAGGGGTCACTCCGCGCGCAGTGCGCTCACGAAAGGGGTGGGGCTCACCCTGGTTGATATAGACAGCAGGACGGTGGCCATGGAAGTTGGAACCCGCTAAGGAGTGTGTAACAACCCACCTGCCGAGTCAACTAGCCCTGAAAATGGATGGCGCTGGAGCGTTGGGCCCATACCCGGCCGTCGCCGGCAGCGAGACGCGCTTGGAGGTGCGCTCAGCGCGGCTCCCATATGATTGCGCACTGGTGTGCGTCTGGGTCGTGACAGCGTGGCACGCGAATGTCTGTGCTGCATTGGATCAGTCTCCTTTCTTTAACAGGCAAAAGCTTTATAACCTCACTAATGCCTTGCATCGTCTATATTAGATATATAACAACGGGCGGGTGCGGGCGGGTGCGGTTCTGATCAAATGTTAGATCGGGTGGATTGCGGATGGTTGACGACTTTCTGATGCGGTTGCGGATGAAATAATTGCCTATCCGCGCATCTCTAGTAGACATGCAAGCCTTGAAAGAAAAATGTGAAAATCAAGACTACATTTCCTGCAAATGGGTGCATTTCTACCCTATATTTTAACTTTAGATTTATTCTCATATCAAACTCTTTTGGCTGTCTTTTTGACACCCTGGATTATAAATAATGTAAATAATTCAATGTGATTATCTTGTGTGATGACTGTATTATGATGATAGTATATATCTGATAGTATATATCTGTATCATGAATCAATTTAAGTGAACCCCGACTTAAACAAGTTGAAAAACTTATTGGGGTGTTACCATTTAGTGGTCATTTGTACGGAATATGTACTTCACTGTGCAACCTACTAATAAAAGTCTCAATCAATCAATCAAAACACATAGAATCATCATACTGCTGTGATTATATGCATCAAGTGTTCATTCAAGGCTAAGGCAAAATATCGAGATATATATTGTGTATCGCAATATGGCCTTAAAATATCGCAATATTAAAAAAAAGCCATATCGCCCAGCCCTAGTTCAATGATGCCATTTCTGTTTGTCATGTATAATTTTGTCTATTTTGTGTTTATCCTTGAATAAACAGGTCAGTTTCTTGTTACCAACCATTGTGTATTATTCAAACTCCCCTAATTCAGCTGGCTAGTTGTTATCAAGGGTACTAAAACCCTTTTCAACATGATTCTGACAACTAAGTAGGCTAAATAACTTTAAACTTTAATACATGCTCGGATAGGCCAGTATCGGTCAGTATCGGTATCGGTCAGTATCGGTATCGGATCGGAAGTGCAAAATCCTGGATCGGGACATCCCTAATATATATACAGTAAATGAAATGTATGCATTATTACATATAAATGTATGCATTATATATGTATACAGTAAATGTATGCATTATTATATATACATTACATGTGTGCATTATATATGCATTATTATATAAATAATTATATGCATTATTATATAAACAGTAAATGTTTGCATTGTTATATATATAAAAATGTATGCATTATTATATATACAGTAAATGTATGCATTATATATATACATTATTATATAAATAATTATATGCATTATTATACATACAGTAAATGTATGCATTATTATATATAAATGCATGCATTATTATATATAAATGAAATGAAATAAAATGAATGAAATTAAAAAAGTTTATTTCGGTCATATAATCAACCATCAACCATTAACCATTTTGTATGACCAGTTTAAGAGTACAGACTATAAATATATAACAATCATACACATTTACACACAAAAGGAAAAGAAAAGAAAAGAAAAGAAAATGAATAACCAAAAAAGGAATAGGCTGAAGCCAGTGTTCATTTATTTACACATATACACACACATAACACTCATCTACTGATTGTTGAGTTCAGGGTTGAATTGTCCATCCTTGTTCTATTCTCTGTCACTATTTTTCTAACCATGCTAAACACCCTCTCTGATGATGCATTCTGCTTCGTCTCCTTGTTGTGTGCGCAGTTGTGCACTGCACTCTCTAAAAGCCCTAGATGTTATTGTCACATATGCATGTACAGTAGATGGCAGTATTGTCCTGTTTAAGAGTGTCACAACATTGCTGTTTACGGCAGACGAACTGCTTTACGGTAGACGAAAATGTGACTGCTGTTGTTGTGTGTTGTTGCCGCGCTGGGAGGACGTTAATGAAACTGCCTAACAATAAACCCACATAAGAAACCAAGAACTCGCCCTCGATCATTCTACAGTTATAACGTCATTGGGCAGGCACACTGTTTATATGTATTGTGGGAAAGCGGACGTGAAAACAGGTCAGGTCCGCATGGAGCTGGAGGGGGCGTGGCCTCCAGCTCCGCCTGAATTTCGGGAGATTTTTGGGAGAAAATTTGTCCCGGGAGGTTTTCGGGAGAGGCGCTGAATTTTGGGAGTCTCCCGGAAAATCCGGGAGGGTTGGCAAGTATGCTGCTTTTATATCCAATCATGGTACCCACCTGTTCCCAAATAGCCTGTTCACCTGTGGGATGTTCCAAATAAGTATTTGATGAGCATTCCTCAACTTTCTCAGTCTTTTTTGCCACTGAGCTAATATTTGCAAAAAATAACTTTTCAGTCTATTCAATTGAATATAGGTTGAAAAAGATTTGCAAATCATTGTATTCTGTTTTTATTTACCATTTACACAACGTGCCAACTTCACTGGTTTTGCGGTTTGTATTTTGTTGTATTATATTTATATTTATAATATAGATTTATCTTGTTCGTCATTGTATTTACGTCTTAATTGTACTTTGTTTTGTTATATTTACATTTTTTATTTGTATTTTTATTGTATATATTATATTTTGTTATATATTTATTTTATTTGTAATTGTATTTATTTCTTAATTGTATTTTAAAATTTTATTTCTTATAATTTACTGTATTGTTTATACTATTCTTTATATTTGTATATATTTATTAGATATATTTTATCTTATTCATTTCCTAAATTAATTGAGTTGTGTTATTTTTCAATCTTAGTTTTTATATTTTATTTATTATATTGTGTTATATATTTTTTAATGTTAAATAGTCACTATTTGAATCATGCTTTCTCACTCTTTACTTCTGTTTTTCTAGCTCATACATGTACTGTACACTGGGTTTTAAGATTTGTATCTTTATTTTATTTTTTATTTTTTGTAGTCTTTCAAATATTGAATCTTCACAACATAAAAGGTTGTAGATAAAAAAATAAGTCAGATATGAAATGTAAAAGTCATTAGAAGAAGAACCCAAGCATCAGAAAGCAAATGGCCAACACATTTACTACCTTTACCACCTCATATCTTTTACAACTTAATGGCTCACTTCTTTGTCATTTCGTTTCCTCTTCAGGCTCCGTGAACCTCATCTTATCTTTTCTTATCTTATCCAAACAGGAGACGTCACATATTCATGTGATGATTATGAAATGTCATCTAGGTCTTTTGTCATTAGCCTGTTGCATGTACTTATAATACCAACAACTGCATCCTTCCCACTTGCTGCACGCATGTTTTTACAGCAGCCTGCAGCAAAAACACTTCCTGCACCAACAGGATGCACCTGCTACTAAATAGCAAATGAGTCACTTTAAAACTGCAACACTAGCACAACACGACGTGAATCTAGGCCTGCTTTATTTTCATAGCATACTGCAAAAACACATCAAACAATGCAATCAATAATTGTACTCTGTTGTCTCCAAAATCTCCAAACTCCAAACCACTATAGTGCAGCATACTCTTTTTTTCCACAATACAGCCAAAAATAATATTATCAGTATCACATTATCACAGATGTGTAAGTTACCCATGCCTTGGGCACTAATGCACCCCCATACCATCACAGATGCTGGCTTTTCAACTTTGCGTCGATAACAGTCTGGATGGTTCGCTTCCCCTTTGGTCCGGATGACACGATGTCGAATATTTCCAAAAACAATTTGAAATGTGGACTCGTCAGACCACTGAACACTTTTCCACTTTGCATGAGTCCATCTTAGATGATCTCGGGCCCAGAGAAGCCTGCGGCGTTTCTGGATGTTGTTGATAAATGGCTTTCGCTTTGCATAGTAGAGCTTTAACTTGCACTTACAGATGTAGCGACAAACTGTATTTAGTGACAGTGGTTTTCTGAAATGTTCCTGAGCCCATGTGGTGATATCCTTTAGAGATTGATGTCGGTTTTTGATACAGTGCCGTCTGAGGGATCGAAGGTCACGGTCATTCAATGTTGGTTTCCGGCCATGTCGCTTACGTGCAGTGATTTCTCCAGATTCTCTGAACATTTTGATGATATTATGGACCATAGATGTTGAAATACCTAAATTTCTTGCAATTGCACTTTGAGAAACGTTGTTCTTAAACTGTTTGACTATTTGCTCACGCAGTTGTGGACAAAGGGGTGTACCTCGCCCCATCCTTTCTTGTGAAAGACTGAGCATTTTTTGGAAAGCTGTTTTTTTACCCAATCATGGCACCCACCTGTTCCCAATTAGCCTGCACACCTGTGGGATGTTCCAAATAAGTGTTTGATGAGCATTTCGCAACTTTATCAGTATTTATTGCCACCTTTCCCAACTTCTTTGTCACATGTTGCTGGCATCAAATTCTAAAGTTAATGATTATTTGCAAAAAAAAAAAAATTTATCAGTTTGAACATCAAATATGTTGTCTTTGTAGCATATTCAATTGAATATGGGTTGAAAATGATTTGCAAATCATTGTATTCCGTTTATTTTTACATCTAACACAATTTCCCAACTCATATGGAAACGGGTCTTGTAAGTAAAACTAGCCAAAAGCCAGCATGTTATTAGTTAGCATGTGTAAAGTAACAAAATATTTGACTCTGGGTGGTACCTGTAAAATTAGCGAAAAATCCAGCATGCTAACAGTTAGCATGTGTCAAGTAACAAAATATATGACTCTGTGGTACCTGTAAAATTAGCGAAAAAGCCAGCATGCTAACAGTTAGCATGTGTCAAGTAACAAAATATTTGATTCTGAGGTACCTGTAAAATTAGCTAAAAATCTAACATGCTAACAGTTAGCATGTGTCAAGTAACAAAATATTTGATTCTGAGGTACCTGTAAAATTAGCTAAAAAGTGTACATGCTAACAGTTAGCATGTGTCAAGTAGCAAAATTTATGACTCTGTGGTACCTGTAAAATTAGCGAAAAAGCCAGTATGCTAACAGTTAGCATGTGTCAAGTAACAAAATATTTGATTCTGAGGTATCAGTAAAAATTGCTAAAAAGCTAACATGCTAACAGTTAGCATGTGTCAAGTAACAAAATATTTGACTCAGAGGTACTCGCACAATGAACTAAAAAGCCAGCATGCTAACAGTTAGCATGTGTCAAGCAACAACAAATTTAAACTCTGAGGTGTTCTGTATGAAGTGTATATACCTGCACATTTAGCATGCATTAGTAAGGAAATACACAGGAAGTAGTAACACCTTTAATAGACCGTTTACAGAAATGTGGGAAAACCAGGAATTTTTGGGACATAAAACTAGAAAATGTGGAAAGTGTTGATGGTGGAATGGTTGAATTTGGGAAATGAAGAGCTTTGAAAAAGTCATTTCAAATGGGGGAAAAAAAAATTGGAATTCTTGAAAATGTGGGAATTTATGGGAAAAATGGCAGCAAGTTTGAAATACAAGACTGTAATTTTTAACCAAGTAATGTTGGATCATCTGTTCTTGTTCTTGAGTAATTTCAACTTGATCACATCGTTAAGGACTTATGTAACCAGCCAATGCTGAGATTGGCTTGACTCCCGTCATGGCCGACTAATGTTCTTGCTGCAGTGAAGTTGGACATCAGCAATGTCACTTCCGGTCACGTTTCCTTCCATTCAAGTCTTTTCTCCGGAGTCAGCAGCACACATGAGAGGCGGTGAAAAGACGAGCTGGAAGAACTTCCTCTTAAATCCCCCTGCTAAAAGCAAATAAAAGTCAGATTTGCGTCATGTAGAATATTAGGGAAATGAAATGGTGTGTGTGTGTGTGTGTGTGTGTGTGTGTGTGTGTGTGTGTGTGTGTGTGTGTGTGTGTGTGTGTGTGTGTGTGTGTTCTAGCAATGCTTACTTAATGGGCACATGGCTTTGTTTACACCAGACTCTGGGCAAATTAAGGCCCGGGGGCCACATGCGGCCCGTTAAACTTTTCCATTCTCCCAAAATGTTTTTACATCTTTAAGATGGAAACTGTAGCTGCCATTATGATGTGCAGTGATGTTTTCAAATAACCGTAAGTCTTGAACGAGACAAAGTATTTCAATGGTTGCAATCTGCGCTTTTGCATGATATACTAGTTACTATGGTAATCTACAAACCCCGTTTCCATATGAGTTGGGAAATTGTGTTAGATGTAAATATAAACGGAATACAATGATTTGCAAATCTTTTTCAACCCATATTCAATTGAATGCACTACAAAGACAAGATATTTGATGTTCAAACTCATAAACTTAATTTTTTTTTTGCAAATAATAATTAACTTAGAATTTCATGGCTGCAACACGTGCCGAAATAGTTGGGAAAGGGCATGTTCACCACTGTGTTACATGGCCTTTCCTTTTAACAACACTCAGTAAACGTTTGGGAACTGAGGAGACACATTTTTTAAGCTTCTCAGGTGGAATTCTTTCCCATTGTTGCTTGATGTACAGCTTAAGTTGTTCAACAGTCCCGGTGTCTCCATTGTGGTATTTTAGGCTTCATAATGCGCCACACATTTTCAATGGGAGACAGGTCTGGACTACAGGCAGGCCAGTCTAGAACCCGCACTCTTTTACTATGAAGCCACGTTGATGTAACACGTGGCTTGGCCTTGTCTTGCTGAAATAAGCAGGGGCGTCCATGGTAACGTTGCTTGGATGAAAACATATGTTGCATCATTAATGACGCCTTCATTTTTCAACTTTGCGCCTATAACAATCCGGATGGTTCTTTTCCTCTTTGGTCCGGAGGACACGACGTCCACAGTTTCCAAAAACAATTTGAAATGTGGACTCGTCAGACCACAGAACACTTTTCCACTTTGTAACAGTCCATCTTAGATGAGCTCAGGCCCAGCGAAGCCGACGGTGTTTCTGGGGGTTGTTGATAAACAATTTTCGCCTTGCATAGGAGAGTTTTAACTTGCACTTACAGATGTAGCGACCAACTGTAGTTACTGACAGTGGGTTTCTGAAGTGTTCCTGAGCCCATGTGGTGATATCCTTTACACACTGATGTCACTTGTTGATGCAGTACAGCCTGAGGGATCGAAGGTCACGGGCTTAGCTGCTTATGTGCAGTGTTTTCTCTAGATTCTCTGAACCGTTTGATGATATTACGGACCGTAGATGGTGAAATCCCTAAATTCCTTGCAATAGGTGGTTGAGAAAGATTTTTCTTAAACTGTTCAACAATTTGCTCACGCATTTGTTGACAAAGTGCTGACCCTCGCCCCATCCTTGTTTGTGAATGACTGAGCATTTCATGGAATCTTCTTTTATACCCAATCATGGCACCCACCTGTTCCCAATTTGCCTGTTCACCTGTGGGATGTTCCAAATAAGTGTTTGATGAGCATTCCTCAACTTTATCAGTATTTATTGCCACCTTTCCCAACTTCTTTGTCACGTGTTGCTGGCATCAAATTTTAAAGTTAATGATTATTTGCAAAAAAAAAAAAGTTTGAGTTTGAACATCAAATATGTTGTCTTTGTAGTGCATTCAATTGAATATGGGTTGAAAATGATTTGCAAATCATTGTATTCCGTTTATATTTACATCTAACACAATTTCCCAACTCATATGGAAACAAGGTTTGTAATTAGTTACTATGGTATTCTAAGTCACAGCAGCTCAGACGAGGCACCAAGCAGTGTGGGTGGGGAGCGTCAGCCTGAAATGTGGGTGTCAGGGACAGACGCGGAAGGAGATTTTTACAACAAAGTTCTAAAGCTTAGTGATGTATCAGATTGTAGGTGGGGTTTTTCCATTTTTTTGCGTTCATATTTCGCTGTGTTTGTTGCATTTTTGTTGCGTTTCGCTTGATTGTAAAGTATGTCGATCGAGAGGGGGTGTGACGTTCATATGTTATCAATATTCTGTGTTTTATCGGTCATAGTTAATATTGTAAATTCTTTATTTTCATGTACTGGGTGTCATTCAGTAAAAAAAAGTAAAATTCCATTCCGTTTTTTTGGGCCGTCTGTCATAACGTTTTTAGCATTCAATCTGACATTATTGAGAGGTTTTGTATTAGTGTTCCTAAAAATAGATATACCGGCCCCCAGACACATTTTTCCCTCTAAATTTGGCCCCCCGAGGCAAAATAATTGCCCAGGCCTGGTTTATACAGTCACCTTTAGGGGACCTCTTGTCAGGCTTGTCCCTGACAGTTTGACTGTTTTAGTTTTTCCTCTGCGTTTGTCTTAGTTTTCTGTCAGCGCTTTTATTTTGTCTTCATTTCCTGATTGTCTCCCTGAGTGCTGCTTCCCCTCAGCTGTGGCTGATTGGCACCTGGCCACACCTGGTGTCAATCAGCCAGCTGCTATTTAAACCTGCCTTCCCCTCCAGTCAGGGCTGGATTATTGTCATTGTCATTGTCGATGTCACTACTACCTGTCATAATACTTGTCGTTGTAGCTCTGTCTACTTTTGTTCACTCTGCTCATGTCATAGTTACTTCGTGTCACAGTAAGTGTTTTTGTTTCTTGTCGACAGTTAGCCTTTGTGCTATTTTAGTTCATAGCCAAGTTTGTTCTCCGCCTTGTGCGCGCCTTTTGTTTGTACCCTTTTGTTTGTTTTTTTGCTATAGTGTTAAATTAAATCATGTTTTCTCGCTCAATGCCTGCCGTCATCTCTGCATCTTGGTGTTCGTCACCAACATACTCAGACACCTCTGACGGTATGGGGACAAAAAAAACAGGTCCCCGAAAGGGAAACCTTTTTAAATGATAGTCAGATCCATTCTGAAGATGCCTAAGTGATTCATAAGCTTTGGCCCATAAAACATGTAGGGTTAGGGTTAGGGTTCACCCTAACCCAGGCCTGGGCAAATTAAGGCCCGTTAAGCTTTTCAATCTGGCCCGCCGGACATTCCCAAATAATTTTTTTAGATGTTTAAGATGGAAAGTGTAGCTGCCATTATGATGTGCAGTGATGTTTTCTAATGACCGTAAGTCTTCAACGATACTAAGTCTGTCAATGGTTGGAATCTGCGCTGATGGATGATATATCAGTTACTATGGTAATCTAATTAGTTACTATGGTCATCTAATTAGCTACTATGGTCATCTAATTAGTTACTATGGTCATCTACGTCACAGGAGCTCAGACGAGGCACCAAGCAGTGTGGGCGGGAGCGTTTCCACAGACGCGGAAGGAGATTTTCACAACAAAGTTCTAAAGCTTAGTGATATATCAGATATATCAGATTGTAGGTGGGTTTATTTTGTACCCTTCACGTTCATATTTCACTGTTTGTTGCATTTTTGTTGCGTTTCACTTGATTGTAAAATGTGTCGATCGAAAGGCGGTGTGACGTTCATATTTTGTCAATATTCAGTGTTTTATCCTTCATAGAAAAATCTAAAATTCCATTACGTTTTTTAAGGGGGTCTGTCATAACGTTTTTAGCATTCAATCAGACATTATTGTGAGGTTTTGTATTAGTGTTCCTAAAAATAGATATATCTGCCCCCAGACACATTTTTTTCTCTAAATGTGGCCCCCAAGTCAAAATAATTGTCCAGACCTGCCCTAGCCCTAAGCCTAACACGTACAAATTTGTGTGAATTATGCAAAATTATTTAAATTTGGTCCCCGTGAACCATATCAACTCTTTTTCCCCAGGGTCCCCTGTAAGAATGATCAGCACATTACTTCATCAATTCAAAGATTTAAAGACGTGTATGAGCTAACTGGGCAGTGGACATTTTACCCCCAAAAAATGTATGCCTCCACAACCTGTAGAAAGGGTGGTCCCCACAAGTGATGATCAAAAACTTGGTCCCCATTCCAAATGATAACCAGTGTGTGTGTGTGTGTGTGTGTGTGTGTGTGTGTGTGTGTGTGTGTGTGTGTGTGTGTGTGTGTGTGTGTGCGTGTGTGTTGGAGGTTTTTGAAGGCAGGTGAAGGTGGAAGCGGCCTTTTTTTTATTTTGGTTTCGGTTTCAGTCTTGAGTGAGCTGGGAGGCCCCGCTGGTGCATATCAAACGGCAGCAGACACAAAGACACTTTGTGCTTCTTTCACGGCCCTTAAGATAGATTACTAATGAGGCTCCACTCCGTCACATTTGGGAACTCTGGGAAGATCGTCTCTGCTTTCACACACACACACGGAAAAACACTTGGTCTCGTCTTTGCTTCCTGCAAGTAAAGCTGAAATCTTTCTCGTAACTCGCCCAGTGAAGTTGGCACGTTGTGTGAAAGGTAAATAAAAAACGGAATACAATGATTTGCAAATCCTTTTCAACTTATATTCAATTGAATAGACTGCAAAGACAAGATACTTAACGTTCGAACTGGAAAACGTTATTTTTTGCAAATATAAGCTCATTTGGAATTTGATGCCTGCAACATGTTTCAAAAAAGCTGGCACAAGTGGCAAAAAAGACTGATAAAGTTGAGGAATGCTCATCAAACACTTATTTGGAACATCCCCACAGGTGAACAGGCTAATTGGGAACAGGTGGGTGCCATGATTCAGCAGCTTCCGCGAAGTGCTCAGTCATTCACAAACAAGGATGCGGCCAGGGTCACCACTTTGTGAACAAATGCGTGAGCAAACTGTCCAACAGTTTAAGAACAACATTTCTCAACGAGCTATTGCAAGGAATTTAGGGATTTCACCACCTACGGTCTGTAATATCATCAAAAGGTTCAGAGAATCTGGATAAATCACTGCACATAAGCGATGACATTACGGACCTTCGATACCTCAGGCGGTACTGCGTCAAAAACCGACATCAGTGTGTAAATGATATCACCACAGGGGCTCAGGAACACTTCAGAAAACCACTGTCAGTAACTACAGTTTGTCGCTACATATGTAAGTGCAAGTTAAAACTCTACTATGCAAAGCCATTTATCAACAACACCCAGAAACGCCGCCGGCTTCGCTGGGCCCAAGCTCATCTAAGATGGACTGATACAAAGTGGAAAAGTGTTCTGTGATCTGACGAGTCCACATTTCAAATTGTTTTTGGAAACTGTGGACGTTGTGTCCTCCGGGCCAAAGAGGAAAATAACCATCCGGATTGTTATAGGCGCAAAGTTAAAAAGACAGCATCTGTGATGGTATGGGGGTGTATTAGTGCCCAAGGCATGGGTAACTTACACATCAGTGAAGGCACCATTAATGCTGAAAGGTACATACAGGTTTTGGATTAACATACTGTATGTTGCCATCCAAGCAACGTCTTTTTCATGGACGCCCCTGCTTATTTCAGCAAGACAATGCCAAGCCACATTCTGCACGTGTTACAACAGCGTGGCTTCGTAGTAAAAGAGTGCGAGTACTAGACTGGCCTTCCTGTAGTCCAGACCTGTCTCCCATTGAAAATATGTGGCGCATTATGAAGCCTAAAATACCACAACGGAGTTGGTGTTGAACAACTTAAGCTGTACATCAAGCAAGAATGGGAAATAATTCCACCTGAAAAGCTTCAAAAATTGGTCTCCTCAGTTCCCAAAAGTTTACGGAGTGTTGTTAAAAGAAAAGGCCACGTAACACAGTGGTAAAAATGCCCCTGTGCCAAATTTTTTGCAATGTGTTGCTGCCATTAAACTAAGTTAATGATTATTTGCAAAAAAAGGTTTCTCAGTTCCAACATTAAATATCTTGTCTTTGCAGTGTATTTAATTGAATATAAGCTAAAATGCTATCATAAAACGGTAGCATGCTAATGTTAGCTTGTTATAACCAGAACAGTTAGCATATTTGCAAGACAGAGACATGACTTTTAGGTTAAAAAGATCAAAATGAACTAAATTGCTAGCATAAAATATAATATATATAATATATATATAATATATAATGTTTTACGTACGTATGTAATTACGTACGAGACGCCGTAAGTGGGAGGGATATAACGCTTAAAATACATCGTAAAGTTAGCGCCCTCTAGGCATCTATGTAAATGTTGGAAATAACCCCTTTAACAAGCCATTTAATAAATTATTAAATTAAATTGTGTTAAAAATGTGAACAAATGTAAATAAATTAAAACAAAACAATCTTTAAACAGTGATATTTTAATAACTATGATTGATAATTTTCAAAAATCGATTACATTTTTTATTTTATGTATTTTTTATAGGAATCTGTTTTTAAAAAGACGTTTTAGTCCATGTCCATGCAGCCAGAGAGAGATTTTCAAGCCTTTAACCTGTTTTGAAAAAGTTTAAATATAATTATTATACCAAATAATATATTGAGAGAATCGGTTTGAATTGAGTATCGAATCATTGAGTACCCAAAGATTTACACCCCTCATACTATAATATTTATCAGTATCTCAAAGAATAAGAGTTATCTTTTAGTGTAGATTTTAACTTGTGTTTGATGGAAATGCAATAAATTAGGAACATCAATTGTTGGACACGGTGTTCCGTATCAGTATGATACAATAGAGTAAACATAACATATTCTAGAACTTTCCTCACCAAGCCTACATTGTCTAATAACATGGTGTTGTTTATTTAAGTGCTATCAGTTTACTTGCAGAACAAGGACGTCTTCTTCTGTGGTGTCGGCGTAATCTGACGTCACCCACGCACACTTCAAGGTAGACGTTTACAAACACTTTCTTCAGAAAACTTTTTATTGTACTTTTTTGTACACTTAAAGAAGCTTTCACAAAACTGTCTGAACAAAACATACACATCTTAGCTTGTTTTGCAAATAATCATTAACTTACAATTTAATGGCAGCAACACATTGCCAAAAAGTTGGCACAGGCATTTTTACCACTGTGTTACATGGCCTTTCCCTTTAACAACACTCAGTAAACGTTTGGGAACTGAGGAGACCAATTTTTGAAGCTTTTCAGGTGAAATTCTTTCCCATTCTTGCTTGATGTACAGCTTAAGTTGTTCAACAATTATCCGTTGTCGTATTTTAAGCTTCTTATTGCGCCATATATTTTCAATGTGAGTCAGGTCTGGACTGCAGGAAGGCCAGTCTAGTACCCGCACTCTTTTACTTTGAAGCCATGCTGTTGTAACACATGGCTTGGCATTGTCCTGCTGAAATAAGCAGGGGCGTCCATGATAACGTTGCTTGGATGGCAACATATGTCGCTCCAAAACCTGTATGTACCTTTCATCATTATTGGTGCCTTCACAGATGTGTAAATTACCCATGCCTTGGGCACTAATACACCCCCAATACCATCACAAATGCTGGCTTTTCAATTTTGTGCTTATAATAATCCGGATGGATGACACGACGTCCACAGTTTCCAAAAACAATTTGAAATGTGGACCTGTCAGACCACAGAACAGTTTTCAACTTTGCATCAGTCCATCTTAGATGAGCTCGGGCCCAGTGAAGCCGGCAGCGTTTCCGGGTGTTGTTGATAAATGGCTTTCACTTTGCATAGTAGAGTTTTAACTTGCACTAACAGATGTAGCCACAAACTGTAGTTACTGACAGTGGTTTTCTGAAGTGTTCCTGAGCCCCTGTGGTGATATCCTTTACACACTGATGTCGGTTTTTGACGCGGTACCGCCTGAGGGATCGAAGGTCCGTAATATCATCGCTTGTGTGCAGTGATTTCTCCAGATTCTCTGAACCTTTTGCTGATATTACAGACCGTAGATGGTGAAATTCCTACATTCCTTGCAATAGCTCGTTGAGAAATGTTGTTCTTAAACTGTTGGACAATTTGCTCACGCATTTGTTCACAAAGTGGTGACCCTCGCCCCATCCTTGTTTGTGAATGACTGAGCATTTCATGGAAGCTGCTTTTATACCCAATCATGGCACCCACTTGTTCCCAATTAGCCTGTTCACCTGTGGGATGTTCCAAATAAGTGTTTGATGAGCATTCCTCAAATTTCTCAGTCTTTTTTGCCACTTGTGCCAGCTTTTTTGAAACATGTTGCAGGAATCAAATTCCAAATGAGCTAATATTTGCAGTTAGAATGTTAAGTATCTTGTCTTTGCAGTCTCTTCAATTGAATATGGGTTGAAAAAGATTTGCAAATCATTGTATTTAGTTTTTATTTACGATTTACACAACGTGCCAACGTGCCAACTTCACTGTGAGATTCCAACATAAAATAAATACATTAAAAAATGTGTTAGCTTGATGCTAATCAACATTGGGTACACCATATACATGCCTCTTATTAGCATTAGCGAGTTTACATGGCGCTTTCAACACCTCCAAATCTGGTAATGAATAAACTACAAACTATGCACGTTACAATCAAACAGACGGTGTGTAATAAGTACAATACTTACATTACAAACACTTTGTAGGACTCAACAAAAGACAAGACTGTCACATTCAACTTAGTGGCAAATACTACTTCCTGACTACGGCAACACGCCTCGGATATATTTTCAGATATTGTGTTTTTAAAAGCAATGGAAATTATGTTTCGAGTAAAGAACAACAGCCTTCCAGCTTGTATTCTTTGGTTATTTAAATTAAGAGGAGAAAAGTATAATTTACAGGGGATATTGATTTTTGAAATAGGTGAAGTAAGAAGTATTTCAGTTTTAGGAGTTAAATGGTGGAACAAGCTCAGTGATGAGCTAAAGACGTGTAGTTCTTTGCTAAGGTTTAAGAAAACCTTGAAAGGTGAAATAATTGAAAATGATAAAATATAGCAACGATTACTTTCATCCCATTGATTTTTTTAACGATGTTCCAAGCAATCTAGTTTTCAGTGAATGTATAGGATAGGCAAATATAAGCTTTGGCTTCAGCCTATTCCTTTTTCGGTCATTCTTTTTCTTTTCTTTTTGTGTGTAAAAGAGTATGATTGTTAAATATGTATAATCTGTACTGTTTAAACTGGTCACACAAAATGGTTGATGGTTGATTATATGACCGAAATAAACTTATTTCCTTCATTCATTCATATGATATATATGATATATACACGATATAACAACGATACAGTCCAAAAAAGTACGAATTATTCGTGCTGCTATCGGATCGCGGTCGACCAATAGTCAATATCGGTATCGTATCGGGAATTTAAAAAAGTTGTATTGCGACACCCCTAATCTCAATGATAATTACCATATTATTGAAATATTATGCATTATGGGTACCCATGCACAATGTCATGTAATAGAGCGGAGGTGTCAAAATCGTTTTCACTGAGGGCCACATCGCAGTTATGTTTAGCTCCAGAGGGCCGCTTCTAACAGTGAATCATATTATTACACAATTTCATTATGCATTTTATTAGTAGATTTTTTTTTTAACTAAAATGTTAAAAAAATATGGTAAGTTGGAATAATTTCACCTCAAAATTTAGTGTATATTACTGCAAATGGAAAAACAGTACTGCTGTTTTTATGGTAAAAAAAAAAAAAAAAAAGGCAGCACAGTTGCCAGAATTTTACTGTATAATGTGCATTTGTTTTTTTTACTGTAAATTAAAAAAAATGCAATTTTACAGTAACATTTTGGCACCTAAGCTGCCAGTTTGTTTTTATGTGTTTTACCACAAATCAACAAATGTAGATTTTTCGGTGTATTACTGTAAATGCCAAACCGGCACCACAGTTTATTACAGTAAAAAAAAAAAGTCCACGTTTTTTCTTTAGGAGAAAAATGCTGTAAAAATCCACAGCCAATTTCACAATTTTACATTAAAATCTATTGCTACTTTTACATTGCACAATTTGATGGATAACTTGCTTTGAAATCATTATTATTAGTATTAATTTATATTTAAAAAATGGTTTGAATGTTTGATGATATATTTTTGCATAATTAGACAATATTTAAGTTAACATAATTTGGAGTACATATATTGTTTTCTCCCAAAATAGAAAGAAAGAATATATTTAGCAAGACAGTTTGCAGTACTTTATTTATACGTATAAGTTCCAGGCTTTCAAGTGCCAAATAAAATGAAGTGGCGGGCCACATCTGGGCCCCGGGCCTTGAGTTTGACACCTGTGTAACAGAGACACTGATGATGCAAGCTGGCCAATGATGGAAATGATATGAAACTGTGTGCATCATAAAATCTTTATTAAGCATTTTCAATCATATTTTAACTTTCTTAAGAGGAAGAAAAAGAAACCCACTCTAGTCACTTGCTCACAAATCAACCTGACCCTGCTGTAGAAAAGTCAATGTGTACGTGCTGGGGCTCTTGTACTTTAATTACGTGGATTTACGACTCTGGAGTTCAAAGGGCAAGAACCCTAGATCCCTCCCCCCTGGCTGTCACACCCCCAGAACTTTACAGTGCGTCTGGTTGCCATAGGAACCCGGCACAGAATGTTCTGCCTGCCGTCGGTGATGCAGGAAGACCTGCGGCGGCTTTGATTAGCCCTAATATTTACATATTGTATGTAAATAGGAGTTTGCATGTTCTTCTTGGACTGCGTGGGTTCCCTCCGGGTACTCCGGCTTCCTCCCACCTCCAAAAACATGCATCTGGGGATAAGTTGATTGGCAACACTAAATTGGCCCTAGTGTGTGGATGTGAGTGTGAATGGTGTCTGTCTATCTGTGTTGGCCCTGCGATGAGGTGGCGACTTGTCCAGGGTGTACCCCACCTCCCGCCCGATTGTAGCTGAGATAGGTTCCAGCGCCCCCCGCAACGCCAAAGGGAATAAGCGGTAGAAAATGGATGGATGGATGGATGTAAATATTAGGGCTGTCAATCTTTGAGCATGCCATTCGATTCTTGGGGGCAACGATTCGATTCAGAATTGAAAACGATTCCTGATTTAAAATCAATACTTTTTAATAACATTGGGCGCCAGTACTATAATTCCTCCATAAAATAGATAAACAGCTCGGATCATTTTCTATATTACTTAAAAGAAAACTGGTTTTGTTTGATAAAATTCTATACAAACATTTATTATTATGTACAATATTTATTTTTATTTTTATATATATATATACATATATATATATATATATATATATATATATATATATATATATATATATATATATATATATATATATATATAATTTTTTTTTTGTCAATTTTAGATTTTTTTTTTATCGATTAAGAATCGTTACAAATAAGAATCGCAATTAATTCGAAAATCTATTTTTTTTTTTTTTGACACCCCTAATAAGTATATATGTTTATATTTGGCATAAGGGACTGTTGACAAAGCACAGGCGACAAGGTGGCGATAAAGTGTGGCCCTCTAGACAGATAAGTTTGAAACCACTTGAAAAAGAGTCACTATATTTGTTTACTTCAACATGCACAGTGAGTGAAAAGGGTGCAATACACATGCCAGGCCACGAGTTGGCACTATCACTTTGGAAAGACAAAACACTGCGACTGCCTTTTAAAAAAAATCCTGTTTATTGCAATAAAATTGTGCATTCTTTGTAAGTATGCGGCAAAAATAAATGAAATTTAGGCAAGATGCAATACATAAATATCCAAAATCAAGATATTTCTGTAGTGTGAACTCAGATGTACCATAGATACTTCTTAAAATAAGCTAAATAATTTGCCAGCAGGACAATATTTGTGTGAAATGCCTGAAACACTTTAAATGGCATTTTGGTCAAAATCAAGGCATGCAGCTTGAGAAATGTCAAGAAAAATATATTGTTAAAGATGCTAAGTTAAACAAATTGTTATGGTAGTTGTAGTACTGATGGGTACCTTTCACATTTGAACTGATACGGTACCTGGGAAATGATACCCTGACTCAACGGTACAGATTTTTAGTACTTTTGTGTGTTTGTGTGTTCATGTGTGAATAAATGTGTTTAATACTACATTTTTTAAATTTATTTAACATTTAACAATGAGCTGATAATGATAATTAAGCTGTACAGTTGTTATATCTTGTTTGTTTTTTTTATCTTATGAATCTCATTTGCAAGTGTGCGTTCATTTCAATTTGTCCTACGTGTGTTGCCGTAGTCAGAAAGTAATCTTTGCCATTAACTTGAATGTACCAGTCTTTGTTGAGTCCTATAAAGTGTTTATACTGTAGAACCTGATCTTTTAAGATCCAAATACCATGCGCTAAACAGCGTGTGCCATCCATAAAATTGTGTGTACTTGCGTGTGATCTACTAAGACTAAATGAAGTTATTGCGTGTACTATAGGGGCAAAATTTGGAGGTGTTGACATCGCCATGTGAAATTGCTAATGCTTATTAGTAGCATGTTCATAGCCATCGAGCTAGCGCATTTCTTAAAATGCATTTATTTTGTATATCATGAACATGATTTTGACCTACTTTATTTTTGTATGTTTACTTTTACAGTGTTTAGAAGTAAAGACTCTTGAAAGTATATCAAATTGAGACAACATGTTATCTGTCTGCTAAGCTAGCAAGACGAGTTAGCATGAGCAGAACAAACTGCTAGAATACAGTATGTGTTTCCTGTAGATGCAGGCTAGAGATGTCCGATAATGGCTTTTTGCCGATATCCGATATTCCGATATTGTCCAACCCTTTAATTATCGATACCGATATCAACCGATACCGATATCAACCGATACTGATATATACAGTCGTGGAATTAACACATTATTATGCCTACCGGTAATTTGGACAACCAGGTATGGTGAAGATAAGGTCCTTTTTTAAAAAAATATAAAAATAAAATAAGATTTGTTGAATAAAAAAGAAAGTAAAACAATATAAAAACAGTTACATAGAAACTAGTAATGAATGAAAATGAGTAAAATTAACTGTTAAAGGTTAGTACTATTAGTGGACCAGCAGCACGCACAATCATGTGTGCTTACGGACTGTATCCCTTGCAGACTGTATTGATATATATTGATATATAATGTAGGAACCAGAATATTAATAAGAGACAGAAACAACCCTTTTGTGGGAATGAGTGTAAATGGGGGAGGGAGGTTTTTTGGGTTGGTGTACTAATTGTAAGTGTATCTTGTGTTTTTTATGTTGATTTAATAAAAATAAAACATTTAAATTAAATTTTTTTTTTTAAACGATACTGATAATAAAAAAAACCCGATACCGATAATTTCCGATATTACATTTTAAAGCATTTAATCACATCTCTAATGCAGGCCGATATTATTCGACACCTGTTCTTTTGTTGCTATTATTATTTGGACCATGCCTACACAGTAGTGTTATTACGTACTGAAATGTACTTTAAAATAGAAAATAAAATAGTCAAATGTTCTTCTTCTTGTGGCAGATTGTTTTGCTTCCTTTAAGTAATATTGCTTAGACTTTAGTCCATTTTACTCAAAGAGGTCTTTTTTTTTTTTTTTTCTAAATAGAAAACACTTACTTGTGGTCCACATAACATGTAATGGTAGTTCTTTGGTCAAAGTGTTGTATTGATTATGTTTTACAGATCATCTTCAAGCCGCTTTCTGACCGTTTCTTCAGCTCGCGACATTTTGTGGGCGGTTTATTCACATGCCTCCATTTGGAGTGTGTCTTCTCTCCGTCAGATATAAGTTACAACTATATGCTACTTTGTATTAGAAATGGCAATAACGGAGAATGCATGTACATGTATGAGCCAGTCTGCCCCACAACAAGAGAATAGAGTAAAAGAAGGATTTATTGACTACAATTAGAGTTAAATGCCGGAAATGATCGGTATCGTATTTTTTATAATCGGTATCGTTTGTTTTTTTTTGTTTTTTTTATTTTTATTAAATCAACATAAAAAACACAAGATACACTTACAATTAGTGCACCAACCCAAAAAAACTCCCTCCCCCATTTACACTCATTAACACTCATTCACACAAAAGGGTTGTTTCTTTCTGTTATTAATATTCTGGTTCCTACATTATATATCAATATATATCAATACAGTCTGCAAGGGATACAGTTCGTAAGCACACATGATTGTGCGTGCTGCTGGTCCACTAATAGTACTAACCTTTAACAGTTAATTTGACTCATTTTCATTAATTACTAGTTTCTATGTAACTGTTTTTATATTGTTTTACTTTCTTTTTTATTCAAGAAAATGTTTTGAACTTATTTATCATATTTTTTTTTTTTTTTTTTTTTTAAAGTACCTTATCTTCACCATACCTGGTTGTCCAAATTAGGCATAATAATGTGTTAATTCCACGACTGTATATATCAGTATCGGTTGATATTGGTATCGATAATTAAAGAGTTGGACAATATCGTAATATCGGATATCGGCAAAAAGCCATTATCGGACATCCCTAACTACAATGTCAGACTACAATGGCAGACATCACGCAAAGCTCTTCGGGTAAACCTCTACCATACATGGATAGTCCTCTGATGTCACAAAATGGGGAAAACGTCAGAAGTTGGACAAATTACTCCTTTTGGAGGAAGTATAAAGGAAGGCAAGATTGTTGACATATAAAACAGTCTTGCCTTCCTTCATACTTCCTCCAAGGAGTCCATTTGGAATTTTCCCCAAGTGTGACGTCAGCGGATTTTCCATATATGGTAGAAATTTACTCAAACATCTTTGCGCCAGTTCGCCTATTTAAATTTATGTAAAACCGGCTGTGCTCCGACATCATGTCGGCGATGAAAACCAAATATGGAAAATGCTCTGTTGTTGGTTGCTTTAACCAGCACAAATCACGACACAAACTTTCAGCCTCATCCGAAGTGAATATGCCCTTAACTGTGAAGAAGTTGCTTCGAGTGTGTGCAAAGATTAGCGCAGCTTAATCCACAAACTTTCACAAAAAGATTACCTTTCCTAATAAACTACTTTTAATGGCGGGCTCTGTGACTAATATTTATGGCAATGGAAGAGACAATGAAACTGTAAGTAATAACAGTAGGTTAGAAATGTGTGAATGATACGTTAGCAATGTTCGCTAGAGTTGTTGTGTAGCTAGCTTAGCCTTCTAAAGTAAGACAATTACATCACTGTCCTCCTGCAAAATAAAGAATGATCTTCCTGAAAAACTACTTTTAATTGGATCAGTGCCTACTGTGTTTGGCAATGAACCATTTTTGAAGGCAGCCATTGGCTACAAAGTCCACGTAGGATTTTGACCAAAAGAACCATCTTTACATGCTATGTCCACCACAAGGAAGTGTTTTAAAAAAGAAAAATAATCTTGATATTAGGGATGTCCGATAATGGCTTTTTGCCGATATCCCGATATTGTCCAACTCTTTAATTACCGATACCGATATCAACCGACATCGATATCAACCGATATATACAGTCGTGGAATAAACACATTATTATGCCTAATTTGGACAACCAGGTATGGTGAAGATAAGTTACTTTAAAAAAAAATAAAAAAAATAAGATAAATAAATTAAAAACATTTTCTTGAATAAAAAAGAAAGTAAACAATATAAAAACAGTTACATTGAAACTAGTAATTAATGAAAATTAGTCAAATTAACTGTTAAAGGTTAATACTATTAATGGACCAGCAGCACGCACAATCATGTGTGCTTACGGACTGTATCTCTTGCAGACTGTATTGATATATATTGATATATATTGTAGGAACCAGAATATTAATAACAGAAAGAATCAACCCTTTTGTGTGAATGAGTGTAAATGGGGGAGGGAGGTTTTTTGGGTTGGTGCACTAATTGTAAGTGTATCTTGTGTTTTTTATGTTGATTTAATAAAAATAAAAAAAATAAAAAAAACGATACCGATAAAAAACAAAAACGATATCGATAATTTCCGATATTACATTTTAACTCATTTATCGGCCGATAATATCGGACATCTCTACATGATATGACACCTTTAAAGTACCAGTAGAGTGGAAAAACAAGTTGATCCTATATTGAAGCTATTATCACATATATCTGATTTATGACACTAAAGACTTCCAGAGTTTGCGAATAAATAGATATGATCAACATAGTGTCAATCTCACAGAGATTCCTGAGCCATTTTGAGAGATAATGAGCAAGCCAGTCACGTGATCTGTGACATAGCGATAGGAACCACAGATCCCTTCCCCATCAACAACATCATCAAGCAGACTTTGTAAGAGCCAACAACAATTACTTTGGGAGAAATTATGATCCAGGACCTTATATTTTTGATCCCGTACACAAAAGAGCTATACATTTTAAAAGCTGAGTGCTTAACAAATGCAGGGGCGCCGCTAGGGATTTTGGGCCCCATGAAAATAATCTTTACAGGGCCCCCAACACAGTGTCATTATTTTTTCTGTATTATAATTTCATCATCATTAGGGGCCTCTCTGGGCCCCCCTCCATCATGGGCCCCTAGAATCCGTCTCTTTTACCCCCCCTTTTCGGCGCCCCTGAACAGATGTACCTTTATTGCGACACTATAGCATTAGCAACATTGCTAGGTGCTAAACAGACATCCTAACCATTTTAAACCATAATAAAACAGACACTTACTGTAATATTTCCACTCTCGCTGGGACCAAAGGGACACTCACTCCCGTTTATAATAAATAAATGGGTTGTACTTGTATAGCGCTTTTCTACCTTCAAGGTACTCAAAGCGCTTTGACACTACTTCCACATTTACCCATTCACACACACAGCACATGGAGCTGCCATGCAAGGCGCTAACCAGCACCCATCAGGAGCAAGGGTGAAGTGTCTTGCTCAGGACACAACGGACATGACGAGGTTGGTACTAGGTGGGGATTGAACCAGGGACCCTCGGGTCGCGCACGGCCACTCTTCCACTGCGCCACGCCGTCCGTTTAGATGAAGATTTAAAAACAGGTACTGCAACGAACGTCTTTTTGTGTCTTTTTCACCACCTTGGGGATGTGAAAGTGAACCAGCCTGTCGGTCCATGGCCACATTTGTCTACTAGCAGGTGAGAGATGCATGAATTATAATCTAGAATTTACTTTTCGCAAGTTTGAGACGAAGCAAAAGCAGCTGCCGGCTCAGTGTGTCAACAATAGCAGTGTAAGCTAGCATTAGCTCAATGCTATCAATGCACCGCTTAAATATTCTGTCTGCGTTAGTGCTTATAATAACAATATCACTCATATTTGGTTAATTTTTGGGTCACGACATGTAAATGGAGTATTGTTGGCGGTTTTTAGAGAGTATAATGAGCGCAATAGAGGACCCTCCATTTGTTGAATGAATTGTTAGCTATTAATTTACGATTTCAAACGCATAAAAAAAATCCAAACATATGTGTTCTTGTGAATGACAAACAACACATCTCTTTACAATTTTTGCGTATTTCCCTTTATGACTGATCTGACACCATGGTCAGAGTGCAGAAGTGTTACACCAGTGACGTAGAATCAGTGCCAAAGATATTCGGAGCGGACTATTCAAAATGGCTGACTTGAATCTTTGACATTTTGTGACATTTTATACAATATTTTCACATACTTTACAGATTGTAAATATATTGGATATGGTTTAATGCAGTGGTTCTCAACCTTTTTTCAGTGATGTACCCCCTGTGAACATTTTTTTTAATTCAAGTACCCCTAATCAGAGCAAAGCATTTTTGGTTGAAAAAAAGAGATAAAGAAGTAAAATACAGCACTATGTCATCAGTTTCTGATTTATTAAATTGTACAACAGTGCAAAATATTGCTCATTTGTAGTGGTCTTTCTTGAACTATTTGGGAAAAAAAGATATCAAAATAACTAAAAACTTGTTGAAAAATAAACAAGTGATTCAATTATAAATAAAGATTTCTACACATAGAAGTAATCATCAACTTAAAGTGCCCTCTTTGGGAATTGTAATGGAGATCCGTTTGGATTCATGAACTTAATTCTAAACATTTCTTCACAAAAAAAAAATCTTTAACATCAATATTTATGGAACATGTCCACAAAAAATCTAGCTGTCAACACTGAATATTGCATTGTTGCATTTCTTTTCACAGTTCTTTTTGACAGATATTTTAGTGAGAAACCTGAGCTTGTGCTTCACTGACTTTATGAACTTACATTCATATTTTGTTGAAATATTATTCAATAAATATATTTATAAAGGATTTTTGAATTGTTGCTATTTTTAGAATATTTAAAAAAAATCTCACGTACCCCTTGGCATACCTTCAAGTACCCCCAGGGGTACGCGCACCCCCATTTGAGAACCACTGGTTTAATGGATACAATGAAACACAGTTAAGCATATAAAGTCAACTTGTTTTTCCACTCTACTGCTACTTTAATACAAGCAAAATTGATCCAACAAAGAAACAAAACATATCAGTCAAAAATAAGTCATTTTTACAGTCTTTATTTCACTTTATGCGGTGTACTTACAGTACAATACACATATTTACCTCATACTGTACAATCCCCAACTAGTGTTCAGGCATGCATGCTACACGGTTGTTGTTTTTTTTAGAAAGCTATGTTGTTTTTTATGAAGTAGTGTAAAACGTTTTGGGAACTTTGCCAAAACCCCAGACATAATCAATTGATTTAACTGTGAGTCCGATCACGTTAGAGCACCTTCAACGTTTCTGCCACCCTCCCACAGTTGATGGCCGTGGAAATCTCGGCAGATTGAACGCTTCTGGTCAGCGACTCGGGGATGTTAATCATTCTTAAACATCAATACCCACCCCCTCTTCATCGCTGCTAAAAAGAGGCCCGGTTGATTATTCAGCAAGGCCATTCTTGCAGTTAATGAACTCCTCTGCCGTGTTTAAACAGCCCAGAGCGTGTTATTGCCAACTTGGGCCCAGTCACGCTGAGGAGGTCACATGAGGCGAGAGAAAACACACACACACACACACGCACACACACACACACACACACACACACACACACACACACACACACACACACCTCACTCAGAGGTGTGCAGATTAGATTACAATCCAGTGTGAGTCCAATCAGAACAATTGGATTTGGACGCCACATAGCCTACTTTGAATGTTTCACCAACTTTCTCTGTTTTACCCCAAAACATTAGATTCATGTATTGACAATCACATTGTCGTATTTTTCCAGAGTGTCAAAGGTGCCATGATTGTGTTTTAGAAGCTTTTCTCCACCAAAAAAATTAGGAACTATTGATGGGTGGATCAATACTGAAATATACCAGATACCAGATCATTATTTCTAGAATCGATCTTCAAATCAAAATATCAATAATTCAATACTTCAGTCATTTGAGGTGAGGTATATAAATAACAGGAGCACAATGTAGTAACTAAATGATTAAGATATTGGCCTAATCCATACTTGCCAACCTTGAGACCTCCGATTTCGGGAGGTGGGGCGGGGGGCGTGATTGGGGCAGGGGGCGTGGTTAAGAGGGGAGGAGTATATTTACAGCTAGAATTCACCAAGTCAAGTATTTCATATATATATATATATATATATATATATATATATATATATATATATATATATATATATATATATATATATATATATATATATATATATATATATATATATATATATATATATATATATGTATGTATGTATGTATGTATGTATGTATGTATGTATATATATATATATATATATATATATATATACTTGACTTTCAGTGAATTCTAGCTATATATATATATATTTATTTTATTATATATATATATATATATATATATATATATATATATATATATATATATATATATATATAAAAGAAATACTTGAATTTCAGTGTTCATTTATTTACACATATACACACACATAACACTCATCTACTCATTGTTGAGTTGAGGGTTGAATCGTCCATCCTTGTTCTATTCTCTGTCACTATTTTTCTAACCATGCTGAACACCCTCTCTGATGATGCGCTGTGTGACACGCACAAAAGTGCTTTCATCAAATGCACTAGAGTCTGGAATCTTCCATCTCTCCCTAGCATGGCCCAAAACCGGTCAATCTTTGCTTCCTGAGGAAGATCTTCACTGCCAAGCACTTGGTTGTCCACTACTTCTTCCCGGAGGCTATCCAGGTCCAATCGCAGCTGCGGCTTGGAACTTACAAGCGTATTTCTTCATCTTACTCGTCGTCGGCGTCGCCATGGCTGTATTTTCCTCGTTCTTCTGCTTCGTCTCCTTGTTGTGTGCGCAGTTGTGCACTGCACTCTCTAAAAGCCGTAGATGTTATTGTCACATATGCATGTACAGTAGATGGCAGTATTGTCCTGTTTAAGAGTGTCACAACATTGCTGTTTACGGCAGACGAACTGCTTTACGGTAGACGAAAATGTGACTGCTGTTGTTGTGTGTTGTTACCGCGCTGGGAGGTCGTTAATGAAACTGCCTAACAATAAACCCACATAAGAAACCAAGAACTCGCCCTCGATCATTCTACAGTTATAAGGTGATTGGGCAGGCACGCTGTTTATATTGTGGAAAAGCGGACGTGAGAACAGGCTGTCGACACGTCACTCAGGCCCGCATGGAGCTGTAGGGGGCGTGGCCTCCAGCTCCGCCTAATTTCGGGAGATTTTCGGGAGAAAATTTGTCCCGGGAGGTTTTCAGGAGAGGCGCTGAATTTCGGGAGTCTCCCGGAAAATCCGGGAGGGTTGGCAAGTATGGCCTAATCATAACTACTTTTTATTCAGCCTAAAAAAATAACTGCTTGGAGTAACAGGGCTTGAATTCAACCACGGCAACCGCGGCAGTCATTTGCCGTTCTGCCCTAAAAAATTTAGTAACATCGGTGGCAAGAACATGCCGTGACCGCCTTTGACTTTTTACTTGTTAATGGACGAGGGATGTAACAGTAAACGGTATAATGATAATTTGCGATGAAATTCCAGACGGTTAGTTAGACGTCTAATTTTTTGATTACCGAAAAACCGTCATTTATTAATGCATTTTAGGCAACACGAAGTCAGGCGCATGCACACCAGCGTCGTTTGGCTTGATAATCATGGCGGACTAACGACACAGACTTTGCTTTGGAGATATCCCTTCGGAGTAAACGAAGCCAAGAGCTTGGTTTAACGTCATTTTCCACTCGCTTTCCGCCGTGTGTTTAAGAGCACACTGCTGTGTTTAGATGGAGACAGGTGTGGACAATATTGGAGACACTTGTCCCCGCACTAAAAGTATACAGTAAAGGAGTAAACTATTTGATGTTGCTTTTATTTTTTCAATACAGCGTTCATCAGCTGCTGTGACTGAGAGTTAATGAGGTGAGGAAACATGCAGCAGGCGATGTGTCACAACTTGTTTATAAAGTCTTTAGTTTGTTTACTGGGATGTTCACTTGTCCTTTATTTAACTGAAAACTATATCAGTGTTCAAATAACATAAATACTGGCTAAAATGTTTTGTCATCTCAATGAATTGAACACAGGCTGTGAAGATTGTGTATTCGGTGTGAGAGGTGTCACTCCTGTTTTTTTGTTGTTGGCCAAACTGTTGTACTGATAGGAGGCGTTGGAGAAGAACAAAGCTTGTTTATTTGACTTCATCTTCATTAGCCAAACTGCTTTCTGTTTTATTTTGATATCAAAAAGTACACACCAGGTATACATTACTTGTGTTTTTTCATGTCACAAAGGTATTACTTCAAAAATCATTCATGTGGACACATCATTTTGTTCATGTTTTATTGTGTATGGTTAATTCCTATATGACATATTTCTGCTCCAACTCTTAATGGATCCGATACAGCATCTACATGTACATATAAATGTACATAACTGAAATAAATAATAATAATAAAAACTCATGTAATGAAAAAAAGCTGAGAAGTTGATATTATTAAAGAATTAAAAAAAACTAATATTTGTCCATAAATATATGGATAACGTTTACCAATAGTCTTTTTATTAGGCATTACAAATGACATGATAGTATTCACACCCTAACACTGCTTTACCTAACAATCAGTAATCATGATTTCATTATTGATGACAATAATCTTAATTATTACTTTGGCCACTAGGTCTCATACATGAACACTATTTTTTATCTATATTGACAAAAAGTGCATAGCCCTTGCCTCGAAAGAAAAATAATGTTTGCCTTGGTGCCCTTCGAACTTGCCTTGGTGCCCTAAAATATGAGCCCTCCTTTAAGGCAACACTTGCCTTGACCTTAAAAAGTTAAAATTCGAGGCCTGGAGTAATAATATGTGTATTACTGAGACAATCTCACATATGCAAAAACAAAAAAGCCTAAATATATTTAGATACGGTTTGCTGAATAATTGATCATCTCAAGTGGAATACAGAGATTATAGGTGCCATTAAATTATACAAAATAATTTGAATAAAACAGCCATGGTTAACGTGATTCATTTGTTGAAATATTTTATTGGTCTTTTTAGATTGAGTCACCCAGTTTTCATTTATCCTACAGGTGTATTTGCACAAAGTATTGGTATTGGTTTTACTAAGCATCCGATTGGAAAGGAAATTGGTGGTATCGCACATGACTATCACGATTTAGTTCCAGGAACTAAACCCAGGAGGCACAAAACATTGAAACAACATTAAGAGATTGTTGACTTAGGTCCTGACATTGAGCAACTCAAACATAACATGCTTTTTGACGACGTTTAGTCATCAATGTTGGGTTCCGACGTTGATTTGACCATTGAATGTTGGTTATTTTCCAACCCAAATTTTAAAACACAAAAACAAAGTTGAAACGTCAGTGCGCCTGCAGGAGCAAAGGTCACCGCCTCTGGCAATGGTGTTGAGGGCGGAGCACCATCAGCTAGGGGCGGGGCATGAGAGACACAGCTGGCAGGTGATTAGATTTCACAGGTGGTACGTGTTAATCTAATCATCTGTTGTCTTTAACAGTGAGCGGCCAGCTGAGGAAGAAAAGACTGGAGAAAAGCTACATGGAACATTGTGCTTGATATGCATGGAAAAATACAACTTTGTTAAAACGGCACGCCTGGCTCCTGTGACCTGATATCCGTGGAACAGGTAGGGATCGACATCCACATGAATGTTGTGTTAAGATAGCTTAGAATATATTGATTGACCTATATTGTATTGGTTTTAGCATCTTTAATGTACGACATGTATCTAAGTAGTGTTGTCCCGATACCAATATTTTGGTACCGGTATCGTTACCAAAATGTTTTTCGGTACTTTTCTAAATAAAGGGGACCACAAAAAATTGCATTATTGCCTTTATTTTAACAAAAAAATCTTACGGTACATTAAACATATGTTTCTTATTGCAAGTTTGTCCTTAAATAAAATAGTGAACTTGCCTTTTATTAGTAAGTAAACAAACAAAGGCTCCTAATTTAGCTGCTGACATATGCAGTAACAAATTGTGTCATTTATCATTCTCTTATTTTGTCAACATTATTAAGGACAAGAGGTAGAAAATGAATTATTAATCTACTTGTTCATTTACTGTTAATATCTGCTTATTTTCTTTTTCAACATGTTCTATCTACACTTCTGTTAAAATGAAATAATCACTTATTCTTCTGTTGTTTGATACTTTACATTAGTTTTAGATGATACTAGAAATTTGGGTACCAATTCGATACCAAGTAGTTACAGGATCATACATTGGTCATATTCAAAGTCCAGGGACATATTTCCTGAGTTTATAAACATAACATCAATTTTAAAAAAACGAAAGAAGATATTGTAATGCTAAAAAATATTGATGTAATCATAGTATCGACTAAATACGCTCCTGTACTTGGTATCATTACAGTGGATGTTATGTGTAGATCCACCATTGACGTTTGTTTATATCGTAGTGTCCCGGAAGAGTTGGTGCTGCAGGGAATTCTGGGAATTTGTTCTGTAGTGTTTATGTTGTGTTGCGGTGCAAATATTCTCCCAAAATGTGTGTGTCATTGTTGTTTAGTGTGGTTTCATTATATGGCACATGTTTATGACAGTGTTGGCATTGTTCATACGGACAGCCTTAGTGTGACATGTACTGTAGGGCTGTTGACTAAGTATGAATTTCATTCACTTGTGTGTGGTGTGTTCAAAGTAGAGATGATCGTCTTGATGTTTATTGATCGGACATAGTGACCATTTTGTAACAAATCCAATGTTGTGTCCCCGGTGTGCTGCGGTGTGTAGTGACGCATGTTCAGCTACTACCGTATTTTTATAGTAGAGTAGAGTATAAGTCGCACCGGAGTATAAGTCGCACCTGCCAAAAATGCATAATAAAGAAGGAAAATAACATATATAAATCGCACAGGAGCCCGGCCAAACTATGAAAAAAACTGCGACTTATAGTCCGAAAAATACGGTACTCGCTCTACGAGTATGTTGCTTGAAATAAATGTACTATATTTGTCGTCATGGAAACTATGATTAGTGATTTAGAAGTAGTTACAACACTGCTGACTGCGGATAGACATTAGCCGCTTGTCTTAAAGCACCTCTTCCTGAGGGCGTTTCAGTGTTATAGCTTCATCTTTATCTTTTATTTTTAAGCCAAAATGTGTCCATTCTCCCTATTCTGTCTACACGTATTGTCTGCTTATAAGTACTCCGTGATTGTGCGCTGTCGAACATGCTCCTCTGCATGACGTGACGCGATGGCGACGACGGGTAGGGTACCGGTACTTTTTAGAGGCGGTTTAGTACCGAATATGATTCATTAGTATCGCGGTATACCGTACAACCGTATATCAAAGTGGCCCCCGCATCCTTCAGTTTTTATGTACGCGGCCCTTGCTGGACACCCCTGCTCTAAAGCAACAATTTTTGGTTACTCTACCCAAGGCTGACCATATTCTGAAATCCCAAAAAGAGGACACTTACATGCGTGCCAAGGCGGGCAGCACGCCAAGACCGGGACTAGGTGCATACTTGCCAACCCTCCCGGATTTTCCGGGAGACTCCCGAAATTCAGCGCCTCTCCCGAAAACCTCCCGGGACAAATTTTCTCCCGAAAATCTCCCGAAATTCATGAGGACCACAATATAAACAGCGTGCCTGCCCAATCACGTTATAACTGTAGAATGATGGAGAGCGAGTTCTTGGTTTCTTATGTGGGTTTATTGTTAGGCAGTTTCATTAACGTCCTCCCAGCGCGGCAACAACACACAACAACAGCAGTCGTCACATTTTTGTATACCGTAAAGCAGTTCGTCTGCCGTAAACAGCAATGTTGTGACACTCTTAAACAGGACAATACTGCCATCTAGTGCATTTGATGAAAGCACTTTTGTGCGTGCCACACATCAATGCATCATCAGAGAGGGTGTTCAGCATGTTTCGAAAAATAGTGACAGAGAATAGAACAAGGATGGACAATTCAACCCTTATGTGTGTTATGTGTGTGTATATATGTAAATAAATGAACACTGAAATTCAAGTATTTATTTTATATATATATATATACGTATATGAGTGTGTGTGTATATATATATATATATATATATATATATATAGCTAGAATTCACTGAACGTCAAGTATTTCATATATATATATATATATATATATATATATATATATATATATATATATATATATATATATATATATGAAATACTTGACTTGGTGAATTCTAGCTGTAAATATACTCCTCCCCTTTTAACCACGCCCCCAATACATATGTAAATGTCTTCAGTTATAAACATTCATTCACTTTCTTCTTTCCTTCATGGATCTAAAACCTTACCGCTGCTGGTAGTTTTTTCTGTTTTTATTTAATAAGTTGTAGGTGTATTTATTTCAGTATAAAAGTGTAAAAAGTGTTTTGCTTTGGTCATGAAATGATGATAAACATTTTATATTTAACGCTTAAATCTCTGGAGTCTACATCAACTTCAGATCTATCCCTCATTTCAAAAATTTTATGTTTTTTTTTTTTTTTCGTTTGTGTTCCGCCCTTTTTGACAAACAAAACTATGTTTTTAATGGCAAACACACAAAATATGCAAAATCTTCCACCAAAAATATTTTTCAAAGTGGAATATTTGATGTGAAGTAATCGGAACCTTGGATAGGTCAATAATTCATAATAACATTGATTTTGATTCAATATTATGTTTTGAGCAATGACAGTTTGAAAGAAAAAAAAAACAGCTTTGTTTTATTAGTCAACATTGCAACTTTTTCTAAATTACATTTCACCTTTAAGCTTTTTTATTTCACTTTTGTTATGGTTTTGTTTATTTTAAT
>NC_084551.2:45565000-45650000 GCF_033978685.3 Nerophis lumbriciformis
CATAGAAAATCTGTGGGGTATTGTGAAAAGGAAGATGCAGAATGCCAGACCCAAAAACGCAGAAGAGTTGAAGGCCACTATCAGAGCAACCTGGGCTCTCATAACACCTGAGCAGTGCCAGAAACTCATCGACTCCATGCCACGCCGCATTAACGCAGTAATTGAGGCAAAAGGAGCTCCAACCAAGTATTGAGTATTGTACATGCTCATATTTTTCATTTTCATACTTTTCAGTTGGCCAACATTTCTAAAAATCCCTTTTCTGTATTAGCCTTAAGTAATATTCTAATTTTGTGACACACGGAATTTTGGATTTTCATTTGTTGCCACTTCAAATCATCAAAATTAAATGAAATAAACATTTGAATGCATCAGTCTGTGTGCAATGAATAAATATAATGTACAAGTTACACCTTTTGAATGCAATTACTGAAATAAATCAAGTTTTTCAAAATATTCTAATTTACTGGCTTTTACCTGTATATTTGTGTGTGTGTGTGTGTGTGTGTGTGTGTGTGTGTGTGTGTGTATATACTGTATATATGTATGTGTATGTATTAGAGATGCGCGGTTTGCGGACACAACCGCGAAGTCCGCGGATAATCCGCGGGTTGGGCGGGTAACATGACGAAAAAAATAGATTTTAAATAGATCGGGCGGGTGGCGGTTGAACCAATTCGGAAATATATATATATAGTTAAATGTTGTTACCCACATACGAAAAACGAGCAGCACTCTTTGAAACAGGCAATTATTTATCAGGCACTGCAGCACACCACAACACAACACAACAGAAAAAAAAAAAAAAAGATGGCAACGCCAGCAGCAAACGTGGTACACGACAAACTAAAAAAGGGAATACTAAAGACCAGGGGGAAAAAGACCAGCTATTTGCCTTGGCCAATAAGTTGCAGGTAATTTATTATTATTATTTATTTAATTTATTTTTGTTTAAATAGGGATGACATACATATGTTATTGTATAATTTAAGTTTGTGTGCGTGATTGACAGCCTAAGGCTTATGAGGCTTATGAGGCACATTTTTTATTTATTTTTTTATTTCAACTTAAAAACGTATGAGCCTATGCCTAGAACATTGGCTATGTGTTTATCTTTATTTTCCTGCCTGTCGTTGACTATGGAGATTGTCTGATATTTTGTCATGGCTGCAGATCAATCAATAAAGGTTCATCTTTGTCGCAAAATTGTTCACTGTTTCACTGTGCACCCCGCCCTCGTCCCTATTTGAGCATTATAACGTTAACAAGTTAATATTCACTGAAATAAATTCAGAAAATATAGGCCTAGTCTTTCTAAAACATTTTTTTAACTTCTTAAAAGCATCGTTCTGCTTGCTGCAACTGCGCACACAAAGTGTGAGGAACGCACTCCTGATCTGAGGGCATTGGCAACAATAGTCAACACTTTCTTAATGGAAATGACAATAATACTATAATAATGATAAATAATATTATCACACATTAATATCTCTTAGCCACTAATGCGTGGCCAAGAGATATTAATGCGTGGCACGCATTGAATGTCTCTGCTAAATTGGATCAGTCTCCTTTCTTTAACAGGCAAAAGCTTTCTAACCTCACTAATGCCTTGCATCGTCTATATTAGATATATAACAACGTGCGGGTGGCGGGCGGGTGTGGATTTGATAAAATGTTAGTTCGGGTGGATGGCGGGTGGATGACGACTTTTGTGATGCGGTTGTGGATGAAATAATTGCCTATCCGCGCATCTCTAGTATGTATAGTATGTATGTATGTATATATATATATATATATATATATGTATATATACATACATACTGTATATATATATGTATATATATATACATACATACTGTATATATATATGTATATATATACATACATACTGTATATATATGCATATATATGTATGTATGTATGTATGTATTTATATATATACATACATATATATCTATCGATAAATACATACTGTATATATATATATATATATATATATATATATATATATATATATATATATATATATATATATATATATATATGTAGCACAGGCTAAAAGTTTGGACACACCTTCTCATTCAATGCATTTTCTTTATTTTCATGAGTATGTACATTGTAGATTGTCACCGAAGGCATCAAAACTATGAATGAACACGTGGAGTTATGTACTTAACAAAAAAAGTTGAAATAACTGAAAACATGTTTTATATTCTAGTTTCTTCAAAATAGCCACCCTTTGCTCTGATTACTGCTTTGCACACTCTTGGCATTCTCTCGATCAGCTTCAAGAGGTAGTCACCTGAAATGGTTTTCACTTCAATGGTGTGCTTGAAGCTTTGAAAACATACTATAACGTTGCATGATAACTTGAATGTGAGTGTCTCGGTGGTGATGCCTGTATAGTACACGCAAAATTATCATTTAAATCGGGCCGTCTGCACCACTTTTCAATTGTTCTTGCAGTCTGAGTAGATCACACCCAAAAATAATGCTCGAAAGAGCATGTGATTTCGCAATGCATTGTGGGGCTGGGTACTGCCATTGTTGCTGGACAAAGCTTTTATTTACATGGCTGTACTCAACCAGCGGTATTGTGAGAGAGAGCAACAAACTGGATGCTAGTGCGCTAACATTAGCATGCTTACTTTTTTTTTTTTAGCTAATTTTGCTGTCGTATACATCAAAATAATATAACTTAATACTTAACAAATGCTAACTGTCAGCATGCTAACAGTAGCATGCCTAGTTTTTTAGCTCATCTTGCAGCCGTACACATCAGAGTTATATAACTTAAACGTGCCATATGTAATAATGTGGCCAGAAATGGTACTGCAATCACGGTCAAAATTCTGTAGACCCTCCGCCTCTCCGTGACTGAGGTTGCCAGATACGCAGCCGAATCCAGCTCGATAGACTGGGCTACTCCAAGGAAATTCAAACTTTCACTGCCTCTTACTACGGTTTGAGGTGCTAGGATCATAATAGCTGAACAAATGGCAATCATATGGTTATTGTCACTACTATCAGAAAACAAAGACTAAAACAAACTACAACCAACGCTAGCAATGGTTATTCTAATGGAAATAAGCAGAGCATGCTTAGCAGCCTAATGTACGCCCAAAACTAGAGGAGACATTTTACCCAGATATGCCTACAGGCTACGGTTTCAAACCTTTCAGATTGCCATATAACTTGGTACATGTACTCCACAATATACAAACACGAATGAGGAATTATTTTATCATGTGATTTGGCTGTCTCCATACGTTTCACATTGCCATGATGACAGCCGTGCTAATGTTGGAACCCATTTCCTTAGCGTATCAGCATATTGAGAACGAAATAGGCACTGACACTACCCATATCCACATAGGTTGTATTTGTTGAAAATATATTTTGCCCTGTCAGTAGGAATACACATCGATGTGTCATTGACCGGGCTAGCATGCTAAGCATTACACTAGGAGCGAAGCACCATCACACTAAGCATTCGTTGCACAAACATACTAGCTGTGTTAGACAAGATCATAGACTGTATTGGACAATATAGTTTACATACCAAATGCCCATTTCCATTTATTACAAGAAATAACAAAACGTAAATGCCTGACTTACCTATCAAGGAGGAAATGAGCAAGTTTGGCTTCAGATGAAAAAATCTTCTCCGCCTTCAATCCTCTCCATCTTTCAAAGGCATCTCCGATACAGATCCTCGTTTTGTTCCTGGCTTTGTCATGAATAAGTTGAGAATCGAAACAAGGCCTTTTAGATTTACTAAGGTCTGACATGTTTAGTAACTTTACCAGTGGCAGTAACCAGACGGAGAGGGCGGTGCGTAACTGGCAACCTGGATGTGACACACTCACGGACTTTGTAATTGGTCAAACGGTAGAGGACGGGACATCAAAATGAAAACAATAACAATATTTTGGGGCTGTAAATCTAATTTTTGAAATTAGCCTATCCCGGCTGAACTACTGTTATCAGTTATAAAGGCATTCGAAAAGAACATGATTTATTAATACCTTTTGACATATCAGGGCCATTTAATGATGACTTGACATGAAATTATTACATATGGCTCTTTTAATATTTGACATATGCTCACTGTTAGCATGCTAACATTAGCATGCTAACTTTATTTTGGCTAATCTTAACAGCCATGCACCTCAAACTCATGTAATGTGGTACTTGACCAGTGTTGGGTTAGTTACTGAAAACCAGTAACTAGTTACAGTTACTAGTTGCTTTATTTCAAAAGTAACTCAGTTACTTACACCAAAAAGTAATGCTTTACTGTGAAAAGTAACTACCGTATTTTCCGCACTATAAGCCGCGCCTAAAAACCACAAATTTTCTCAAAAGCTGACAGTGCGGCTTATAACCCGGTGCGCCTTATATATGGATTAATATTAATATTCATTTTCATAAAGTTTAGGTCTCGCAACTACGGTAAACAGCCGCCATCTTTTTTCCCCGTAGAAGAGGAAGCGCTTCTTCTTCTATGGTAAGCAACCGCCAAGGTAAGCACCCGCCCCCATAGAAGAGGAAGCGCTTCTTCTTCTACTGTAAGCAACCACCCGCCCCCGTAGAAGAAGAAGCCCCCAGATATTGCGTTTCATTTCATTTGTGTGTTTACATCTGTAAAGACCACAAAATGGCTCCTATTAAGAGACACGCGCACAACGCAGAATTCAAACTAAAGGCAATAAGTCACGCAGTAGAACACGGAAATAGAGCAGCAGCGAGAGAATTGAACATAAATGAATCAATGGTGCGTAGGTAGAGGAAGCAACAAGATGACCTGCGCCACTAAGACAGGGAGACAGCGCCGGACGACATACGCCAACATCTGCCAGTGGATTGTAAATGCCTGGCGGATATATCGGTCTCAACTGTGGTCCGAGCTTTCCGGAAGGCATGATTCACGGAACTGCTGGACAACAACAGCGACATTGACTCTGATGACTTCGACGAGACGAAGCCATTTTGGATGCCGTATTCGCCCAACTTTTTAATTCAGACACTGAAGAAGAATTCAAGGGATTTATGGATGAGGAATAATTTCAGAAAGTGAGCTTTAAATCTTTATTTTGTGTGTTGTGTGACATTAACGTTCGAGCAACGTTGAGTTATTGATGTTACTATTGCTGTGCACTAATTTGAGTGTTACTATTTTTGTGATTGCACATTTGCACATTACATTTTGGGGGTGAACAGAGTTGTTAGAACGCTGGTTTGTAATATATTATTAAAGTTTGACTGACCTATCTGACTGTTTTTTTGACATTCCCTTTAGCGCAGCGTATGCGCGGCTTATAACCCGGGGCGGCTTATAGGTGGACAAAGTTTTGAAATATGCCATTCATTGAAGGTGCGGCTAATAACCCGGGGCGGCTTATAGTGCGGAAAATACGGTATTTAGTTACTTTTTTTTTTTTTTTTTTTTTTTTTTAAGGCTCCCATTAATGCCCTTTTAGCCTTAATTTCAGTACTGTTATTGCACTGGAGAATAATACAACCTGTTGATCAAATTGACATGCATTTGCATCACTGAACTCAAAAAGCAATGTGGTCTACATACAACACACAAAGACAAAGATATGTTTCAAAGGGCCAATTTATTTTGGGCCAGAACAAATTGACAAAACTATTTTAAATAGCTGCAATATAACATACATAAGTAACAAACTGCATAATACCAACATGTCACAACTAGCTGTAAACCTGGCTTCACCCAAGGAAGGCACACATGACATGATTATATGTCATGTCACTATATACAGCACACATACTGCTATACACACGCCTAACCAGGCCTTTTTTTCTCTCAAGGAATTGTGAAATAAAATCATGTCTTCACTGTACTGAAGCCCAGAACACTCTATGCATTTCCCCAGTTTTAGTTTAGAGAAAAGGAAAGATTGGCCTGGCCCACTAGGATCCCTCTTTATGTTTGTGAACTTTATAGTCTATACATTTAGAGTGATGTGATAATCAAACACTCTAGAAGTCTAGAATGAAAGAGTATATAAGATAATTGACAGAGTGTGTGTACCTTTAGTGCTGAATGATGAGCAGAGGCAGAGTTTGGAGTGTCTTCTTTAGCTTGCTTTCCATGTTCATGTACTCACTGTCCACTGTGTCCAGGTACGTGAAAATGTTTTCGTGCCATTTGCTGTTTGACGCCCGCTATCATGCTAATTAGCTGCCTGAAAGCGGGTGACTCCACTGTAGAAATAGCCTGCATGTCTTCTAGCACATACGCTGCAATGGCTCTATCAATGTTGTCCTGGCTAGCAGTTCCTCCGTTAAAATCATTAGGTGAAGTATGTCTCTCTTTACTAGCTTTGTCAAAGCATGTTGCTTTTGTAGCTGTTTCAGCAGATTTGAATGGCTGTTTTGTGCAGTAGATAGGATCTTTGATCCAAGACACAACTTACATTTAACTCAAATGTTCTTTTCTTTGTGCTCAACAAAAGAAAAGTAGTGAGAATATCTCCATGTTAAGAAACTCGGCTTCGGCTCCGCCATGATGTCTTGTTAGTAAACACAGACACAGACACTTAACCGATAGCATTAAAGAGTATGTTCGTCTTTGTTACTTCCTCAACGAGAGTTAAATCTAAATTACAAAAGTAGTAGATAAATAAGTTTCAATAGAATACATCACCACAGTGGATCAAAGTGCAAAATTAAAAAATAAATAATAAATAAAAAGCACAGACACTAACCAAGACAATAAGCTAAATAACACATAATTATGGCATACAAACGTGGATAAAAATAACAAACAAAACAAACCACAAAAAACAGATACAATTAAAAAAAAAAAAAATGACATCCCTAAAAATAGAATGTGATGAATCAAATTCTTATGACAAACCACAGGGTACTGACAGCAGAGCCTTGGGGAACACCAGAAAAATAAGTAATTAAATTTGAATGAACCGGTCTGGGAGTGTTCACAATCAACTCTGAACATGTTTTGCGGTAAATGACACACGACATGCAAAGCCTGACTCATTTTTCTACAGGAAGTTACATGACACAACATCCTGTCCTCATCCAGGTGACGGAACCAGCTGCGTTCTCCTTGCCTGTTGTTGACTTTTTCTCTCTTGCGTCTTGAGAGGATGCAGTCAGACTGCCACAAAAACCAGGAAGCACTTATGCTGGGTGCTCAGATAACGAGCGTGCTCTCATCACAGCCCATCGCAGCTTCCCTCCCCCCTTGCAGGTGGTCTTGTTCTCCCCACTTTGAGCGAGACTGAGGGTGCAATTCACATGCAAATAGGCCACTGGCTCAATATCATAGGAGGGGAGAAAAATAAATTCCAGTCGTAATAAATAACCATGTATAAAAAGCAGACTGAGAGGATGCATTCACGTACGTCTCAGCAGAATGAGAGCACCTCTGCACACATTTATGCAAAAAGTACAGTCATGACTTTGTCTTAAATGTGGTGAAGGTTGTAGGTCCTGGGGACCTGAAAGGGTTTTAGCCAGAAGTCCTAAAAGTAAGGTTATCCAGGGTAAATCCCACCTAACCTTATCCTTACACACAATGGTCGTTTAAGACCCCCTCCCCGCCCTGCGTCCGCCAGCCCAACGTGACCTCGTATGCATGCATAGAAAATGTGCACGTAAAAGTCACCTCCAGTGTTGCTTTGTGTGCAAGTTCTTGAATTAAATTTAAATATCTGAATAATATCCAGTGTTGTGGTAGTTCAATTAACTGGAATCCAGTGTGTTGTGGGGCCCTATTGTAGTGAATCACACCTGAGCCATCATAAATTAATCAAATCTTTAAGGGACATGTGAAAGTAAACAATGTGATAAAGAACATTTTACATCAAGCAATCTAGGGATGTAGATATCTGGTCAGGACACTCCTCACTCTTTTGCCTTCACCTTCATTGTCCATTCGATTTTGGTGACTTTATATATTCTGGACCGAGTGTCAGGTTCAAACACCAAACTATCTATTAAACTAGACAAGAAGCAAGGAATCAAGCAGAGAGAGTTGAATTTAGCTCATGAGGAGAGACGTATTGTCCTGTACACTCAGTTACAGTTTCACCCTACGCTCTAAGGTACAGTCCCATGTGCTCCTCTATTTATTCGGGAGGCCCCGAGTTAAAGGGGAACATTATCACAATTTCAGAAGGGGTAAAACCATTAAAAATCAGTTCCCAGTGGTTTATTTTATTTTTCGAAGTTTTTTTCCAAATTTTACCCATCACGCAATATCCCTAAAAAAAGCTTAAAAGTGCCTGATTTTAACCATCGTTATATACACCCGTCCATTTTCCTGTGACGTCACATAGTGAAGCCAACACAAACAAACATGGCGCATAGAACAGCAAGCTATAGCGACATTAGCTCGGATTCAGACTCGGATTTCAGCGGTTTAAGCGATTCAACAGATTACGCATGTATTGAAACGGATGGTTGTAGTGTGGAGGCAGGTAGCGAAAACAAAATTGAAGAAGAAACTGAAGCTATTGAGCCATATCGGTTTGAACCGTATGCAAGCGAAACTGACGAAAACGACACGACAGCCAGCGACACGGGAGAAAGCGAGGACGAATTCGGCGATCGCCTTCTAACCAACGATTGGTATGTGTTTGTTTGGCATTAAAGGAAACTAACAATTATGAACTAGGTTTACAGCATATGAAATACATTTGGCAACAACATGCACTTTGAGAGTGCAGACAGCCCAATTTTCATCAATTAGTATATTCTGTAGACATACCTTCATCCGCTGATCTGTCCAGTTTTGGAGTTGATGTCAGCAGGCCAGGGAAGCTAGGGTCGATATTCTTCTCTTGATCATCTTCGGTGGCATAAGGGACGGTGTGAGCCAAGACATCCAGGGGGTTTAGTTCGCTCAAACACTCCGGCAGATTCAATGGGGGTCTGGCGGAAGATTTCTTTGACTTTATCGTTGGAAATGCATCTGCTTTGAGTGTCGCAGGATATCCACACATTCTTGCCATCTCTGTCGTAGCATAGCTTTTGTTGGTAAAGTGTGCGGAACAAACGTCCAATTTCTTGCCACTTTCGCATCTTTGGGCCACTGGTGCAACTTGAATCCGTCCCTGTTCGTGTTGTTACACCCTCCGACAACACACCGACGAGGCATGATGTCTCCAAGGTACAGAAAACAGTCGAAAAAACGGAAAATAACAAAGCTGATTTGACTCGGTGTTTGAGAAAATGGCGGATTGCTTCCCGATGTGACGTCACAACGTGACGTCATCGCTCCGAGAGCGAATAATAAAAAGGCATTTAATTCTCCAAAATTCACCCATTTAGAGTTCGAAAATCGGTTAAAAAAAAAAGGTCTTTTTTCTGCAACATCAAGGTATATATTGACGCTTACATAGGTCTGGTGATAATGTTCCCCTTTAACATCACTGAGGCTGCTTCTGAAGGGAGGGGTAATGCAAGCAACCCTAGTAGACACAATACATGATTATTCAGAATGGAAATGTGCTGGCACTCGTGATTTCGCCCTGTCTCTGTTTTATCTGCGTTGAGGTACTCGATGTCCGTCCTCGGCTGTCAGCAGGCAGGGTCTGGAAACAAACTGCTGATACGAGACAACTCGCAATGGAGGATTACAAGTTGTGCCTTTGCACAGATAGAAAAGTACAACTTCAGCACAATTGATAATAACTATAGCAACGGCCTTTAAGCATAAGAGTTGTGTGATAACTAATACTATAATTGTCTTGATCAGGGCAATAAAACTTGCTATTTTTTAACCGAAAATTTTATGGTTTCAACTTTTGTTAACTTGTTGGCAAATAAATGTTTCATACTATCAGGTAACATATTTTATTGTACAAACCCCATTTCCATATGAGTTGGGAAATTGTGTTAGACGTAAATATAAACGGAACACAATGATTTTCAAATTCTTTTCAACCCATATTCAATTGAATGCACTACAAAGACAACATATTTGATGTTCAAACTCATAAACTTTTTTTTTTTTTTTGCAAATAATAATTAACTTAGAATTTCATCGCTGCAACACGTGCCAAAGTAGTTGGGAAAGGGCATGTTCACCACTGTGTTACATGGCCTTTCCTTTTAACAACACTCAGTAAACGTTTGGGAACTGAGGAGACACATTTTTTAAGCTTCTCAGGTGGAATTCTTTCCCATTCTTGCTTGATGTACAGCTTAAGTTGTTCAACAGTCCGGGGGTCTCCGTTGTGGTATTTTAGGCTTCATAATGCGCCACACATTTTCAATGGGAGACAGGTCTGGACTACAGGCAGGCCAGTCTAGTACCCGCACTCTTCTACTATGAAGCCACGTTGATGTAACACATGGCTTGGCATTGTCTTGCTGAAATAAGCAGGGGCGTCCATGGTAACGTTGGTTGGATGGCAACATATGTTGCTCCAAAACCTGTATGTACCTTTCAGCATTAATGGCGCCTTCACAGATGTGTAAGTTACCCATGTCTTGGGCACTAATACACCCCATACCAATCTACTTTTTATACCCAATAATGGCACCGACCTGTTCCCAATTTGCCGGTTCACCTGTGGGATGTTCCAAATTACTGTTTGATGAGCGTTCCTCAACTTTATCAGTATTTATTGCCACCTTTCCCAACTTCTTTGTCATGTGTTGCTGGCATCAAATTCAAAAGTTAATGATTATTTGCAACAAAAAAAAAATGTTTATCAGTTTGAACATCAAATATGTTGTCTTTGTAGCATATTCAACTGAATATGGGTTGAAAAGGATTTGCAAATCATTGTATTCCGTTTATATTTACATCTAACACAATTTCCCAACTCATATGGAAACAGGGTTTATAAAAAACAAACATTGATTTATCCCCAAAATAAACTGAAAACCTCGTACTTTTGCAGCAAACGCACATTTTAAACGGTTGAGTCACTCTATTTAAGAACCAATGTTTGACACTGCTTTGACAACTTGGGTGTTTGGCTGAGTAGATAACATTCTCGCCTCTCACCTTAGTGACTTGGCTTCAAATCCCGGAAAAACCAAGAGCGTGCTTACTTTTTTTAGATGATTATGAGTTATAAAGTTGAATTTCAACTATTACATATACATTCCACGTTTCTATAGCCACACTATGTTTCAGTGCAGTTTCTGACCATGTCAAAGTCAAACCGTTTCTACCATTCATTTTACAATCCACCATTCTTACAAAACCCAAAACTAGTGAAGTTGGCACATTGTGTAATTCGTAAATAAAAACAGAATACAATGATTTGCAAATCCTTTTCAACCCATATTCAATTGAGTAGTCTGCAAAGACAAGATACTTAACGTTCGAACTGGAAAACGTTGTTATTTTTTTGCAAATATTAGCTCATTTGTAATTTGATGCTTGTAACATGTTTCAAAAAAGCTGGCAGAAGTGGCAAAAAAGACTGAGAAAGTTGAGGAATGCTGATCAAACACATATTTGGAACATCCCACAAGTGAACAGGCTAATTGGGAGCAGGTGGGTGCCATGATTGGTATAAAAGCAACTTCCATGAAACGGTCCGTCATTCACAAACAAGGATGGGGCGAGGGTCACCACTTTGTGAACAAATGCGTGAGCAAATTGTCCAACAGTTTAAGAACAACATTTCTCAATGAGCTATTGCAATTCATTTAGGGATTTCACAATCTAAGGTCTGTAATATCATCAAAAGGTTCAGAGAATCTGGAGAAATCACTGCACGTAACATTGAATGCCCGTGACCTTGGATCCCTCAGGCGGGACTGCATCAAAAAGCGACATCAGTGTGTAAAGGATATCACCACGTGGGCTCAGGAACACTTCTGAAAACCACTGTCAGTAACTACAGTTCATCGCTACATCTGTAAGTGCAAGTTAAAACTCTACTATGCAAAGCCAAAGCCATTTATCAACAACACCCAGAAACCCTGCCAGCTTCGCTGGGCCCGAGCTCATTTAAGATGGACTGATGCAAAGTGGAAAAGTGTTTTGTGGTCTGACGAGTCCATATTTCAAGTTGTTTTTGGAAAATGTGGACGTTGTGTCCTCTGGAACAAAGAGGAAAAGAACCATCTGGATTGTTATAGACACAAAGTTCAAAAGCCAGCATTTGGGATGTTATGGGGGTGTATTAATGCCCAAGGCATGGGTAACTTACACATCTGTGAAGGCACCATTAATGCTGAAAGGTACATACAGGTTTTCGAGCAACATACAGTATGTTGCCATCCAAGCAACGTTATCATGGACGCCCCTGCTTATTTCAGCAAAACAATGCCAAGCCACGTGTTACAACAGCGTGGTTTCATAGTAAAAGAGTGCGGGAACTAGACTGGCCTGCCTGTAGTCCAGACCTGTCTCTCATTGAAAATGTGTGGCGCAATATGAAGCCTAAAATACCACAACGGAGAGCCCCGGACTGTTGAACAACTTAACAACAAATAATGATTATTTGCGGGGGGGAATTTCTCAGTTCGAACATGAAATATTTTGTCTTTGCAGTCTATTCAATTGAATTCTGTTTTTATTTACAAATTACACAACGTGCCAACTTCACTTGTTTTGGGTTTTGTAGTTTGTGACACGGAACCTGCTTCTCTCACATTTGAACGTCAGTCCAACCCAGAACATGAAGCCCAAACACGCTTCAGGCCAGTGCAGGGTCATCTAAAAAAAACAAAAAAACAATAATGGATTTTTTTGCATGGATGAGTGACTGATGAAAACACCACCCAGTTTTCTTTTTGTGTGTGTCTTTGGTGTTGCTTGGAACGCTTGCATGGCGAGCACACAACCTGCAGTGTGCGGGTTAATGGATAGCCTCTGGACAGGAGATCTATTCACACAAACGTCTACCCGCCGAGGACGTATGTAGGGCAGATACCGGCACACATGAAAGATGGAGGCCGCCAGAGTGTCTTGTTTCCGCGCCGCTACAGGAAACGTGCGACTTGAGATTTCACAGGCGGGAGAGCAGAGGAAAGACAAGCAGGAAAAAAGTGCGAGCTCGCCTTTTGCTCTTTGGCTTTCCTCTTCCAGTAAACAAGTTGACAAGAGGCACCTGGGCTTCTCCGGCACAAAGACGTCAATTCATCAAGACGAACATGGCCGCCTGGGAGTCGGGCTACCATCCGGAACCAAGCAGCGAGGGAACCGCCTGACAGGATTCCCTCTGCTGGGATCGGTCAGGTGAAACATCAAACTAGATACAAAGAAGAATCTTTAAAAAAAAACCCACACAATTAGGAAAGTAGTCTTCATTTTGAGTGGTTAACTTAATTTCACATTTACAAGTTGTTTAAGAATCTTCAAACTAGGGGTGTCTTGATACAATTTTTTCACTCGTGATACCGATATTAGGGCCTTGGTTATTGACCTATATTGATCAGATACGATATCACCGGGATCATAAAAAAAAATAATTAGTCAAACAGAGAACTGGGGTAGGTCATACTTGCCAACATTGAGACGAGAGATGTCCGATAATATCGGCCGATAAATGCGTTAAAATGTAATATCGTAAATTATCGGTATCGTTTATTTTATTATCGGCATCGGTTTATATATATATATATATATATATATATATATTTTTTTTTTTTTTTTAATTTATTTTTTTTATTTATTAAATCAACATAAAAAACACAAGATACACTTACAATTAGTGCACCAACCCAAAAACCCTCCCTCCCCCAATTTACACTCATTCACACAAAAGGGTTGTTTCTTTCTGTTATTAATATTCTGGTTCCTACATTATATATCAATATATATCTATACAGTCTGCAAGGGATTCGGTCCGTAAGCACACATGGTTGTGCATGCTGCTGGTCCACTAATAGTACTAACTTTTAACAGTTAATTTTACTCATTTGCATTAATTACTAGTTTCTATGTAACTGTTTTTATATTGTTTAACTTTCTTTTTTATTCAAGAAAATGTTTTTAATTTATTTATCTTATTTTATTTTTTTTATTTTTTTTAAATGTACTTTATTTTCACCATACCTGGTTGTCCAGATTAGGCATAATAATGTGTTAATTCCACGACTGCATATATCGGTATCAGTAATTAAAGAGTTGGACAATATCGGAATATCGGATATCGGCAAAAAGCCATTATCGGACATCCCTAATTGAGACCTCCGAATTCGGGAGATGGGTGGTGGGGGGTGGTGGTGTTGAGGTGGGGGGTAGAGGGGGGTGTATATATTTTCAAGTATTTCTTATATATATATATATATATATATATATATATATATATATATATATATATATATATATATATATATATATATGTACTGTATATATATAAATAAATAATCCGTTCATGAATGAGTATATCCGTTCGGCCACCGTGTTCAATGGAGAAGTCTGATCTCCAAAATGTGCAGGCAGCATACTCCTTCCCCTTCGAGCTGTCCTGGATGAACTGAAATCATTTTTTCCAATCATTTTGGAACTTGCAAGCGTACTTCTTCTTACTCGTCGTCGCCATGTCTCTTGTTCGTTCTTCTGCTTCGTCTCTGTTATGTTTTTGGACATTACTACTTGCCGTAGTTTTGAAGCAATGCGTGGTGGGAATCCGGATGTTGTGTAACAGTGTATTAACGTGCTGGCTGGAATAAACACACGCTGAGAAATAGCTCCGTGCCTGCCTACTTTTTGGGTTATAGATTAACCTATGGATAACGGAGACATATATCTCTCATTTTCAACGGAGACATATATTTCTCATTTTCAGGTGAGAGAGGACGCTAAAGGCAGTGCCTTTAAGGCACGCCCCCAATATAGTTGTCCGGATGGAAATCAGGAGAAATTCGGGAGAATGGTTGCCCCGGGAGATTTACGGGAGGGGCACTGAAATTCGGGAGGGTTGGCAAGTATGGGGTAGGTATGAAATAACACTAACCGATTTATTATCAACCTGAAATGGACTTATGCTGTCTTTAAGTTGAAGTGGAGTGGTCATTGCTTTTTCTTTCCCCCTACTGTGTGTATGTAAACAATTATTTTAAACTTTATATTGACAGATGTGCTGTTTTTAACTGCAATATTGTTCAATTAAGGACACTTAATATGTATGTCTAGCTTGGGTGCTATTGTGTGCTTAGCTGTTGTGGAGCTGCTAACTCATATTAGCCTACAGCAGGGCTATTCAACTGACCAAATCCAACCCGAGAATGACACCGTACCGGCCCGCGAGTTCAATTGTGAATTATATTTAAATAGCGCTTTTCTCTAGTGACTCAAAGCGCTTTTACATAGTGAAACCCAATATCTAAGTTAGTTCAAAATATTTATGCGGAAAATTCCTAAAAACACGTGAGTGCTCCTGTTGTACAGAGGAACTTTGACCACTGTAAACACACTGGCAGATCCTTGCATTGACATTTTAACCCAGCTCGCAAACATTGAACAGTGGGGTCCAAACTTGTGATTCGGATAACTGAGGTGTTCCTCAAGGCACTCCTTTAAGTTCTCTCCTTTTCGTCAGTTACACATTATTTCTGTAATGTGACTTATCTACATTTACTTCAGATGCAGTCAGTTGTCATTTGTTCAACTACTGTAGTTATACTAGTGGTGTTCCTCAAGGTTCCATTATAGGTCCTCCCTCTTACATCATATGGACAATTCAATTGTTCAAAAAGCTTGTGAGAGACTCACATTTTTGCAGCAGATTCTTAAAAAACACAAAAGTGCAGGCGTGAAGATGATCTTTGACTAGATTTTTTTGCACAGCGCTGCTGTTACTCTGACAAATTCAAAAGACCACAATCAAATGTCTACTCTAGAGGACGCTGGTTCTCCGGAATATACAAAATAAGACTAAGAATGAAGAGATAAGTCAGCCCCCCTGTTCTTAGCCTTCTGGAAATAAAGGCCCCCAAAACAATTTAGTTGAATATCCCTGGCCAATAGCTTACCAAATTTACTTTTTGTGGTTCGGTTCATTTTCGGTACAATAAGAACACAACAAAATATAAATGTTTTGGTTATTTATTTACCAAATTTGTAAACAATGGCTTTATCCTTTCAACATTGGGAACACTATAATGATTCTGCCCACGTTAATCAACGTTAAACTGCCTCAAGTTGTTGCTCAGATTAAATAAAATGACAAAACTTTTCTTCTACATATAAAAAGTGCAACATTAAACAGTTTCAAGTCAACTCATCATGCTTAATTTATTACAGCATTTGGGAAGCCTGTAGTTGATTTTTATTATGTAAATGTTATATTTTTATCAACATGTGATAGCAGGGACCCTGCCATTCAAAACTAGGCTGCTGCATTACTAATGATTAATGTAACTATAGTTGAAAAAAATAGTACAATAGCAATAGGAGAGACTATTCATCCCTGAACACCATGGAGTTCATGTAGGCTTTATGATGCACTTACATTATTATATCAACTATCAGAGACAGAAACTCTTCATTTAACATAATGTCCTTTTTTGCTGCTTCAACACAGCTCAATCAACACAAAAAAAGGTAAAGTGAAATAACAGACAGACAGGGCTTTGCTGTCCGTAACACACACACACACACACGCACACACACACACACACACACACACACACACACACACACACACACACACACACACACACACACACACACACACACCGCCCAATGAGCTAACGTTACGCTAAAAGCTAAATAGCCTTCACCTCAAGCCAGGACTGCGAGCGAGCTGAGCTGCCTTTTATATTTCTAGAAGGTCAACGGGCTCGTAATGATGTTACTAGTATTTGACTGGGAGGTGTTTAATGTCATTTGGGGAGAGTCCGCTCCCTGATGCTTACCTGCTAAACGCTAAGCACTGACTACATGCGCTCTGAATACGCACTGCTGATTGGCTGTTACCGCTCTGTTTGTAATCAATCAGATGGTTGTGTGGGTGGGACAATGCTGGGTGCTGTGTAGAGAACTGACAGAGACAGAGGCAGAAAGAAGCGGAGGCGGCTACTTAATATGTCCGTGTGGAAACTCGTTCGGTACACCTCCGAACCGAACCGAAACCCCCGTACCGAAATGGTTCAATACAAATACACGTACCGTTACACCCCTAGTATACCGGTATTAGTATAGTACCGCGATACTAAGGAATCATATTCGGTACTATACCGCCTCTAAAAAGTACCAGTAAACAAACGCCATGTGTGGATCTACACCTGACATCCACTGTAATGATACCAAGTACAGGAGTGTATCGAGTCAATAGTACTTTGATTTCATCGATATTTTTTAGCATCACACAATCTATTTTCGATTTGTTTTTTTTAAATGTATGTTTATAAACTCAGGAAATATGTCCCTGGACACATGAGGACTTTGAATATGGCCAATGTATGATCCTGTAACTACCTGGTATCGGATTGATACCCAGATTTGTGGTATCATCCAAAACTAATGTAAAATATCAAACAACAGAAGAATAAGTGATTATTACATTTTAACAGAAGTGTAGATAGAACATGTTGAAAGAGAAAGTAAGCAGATATTAACAGTAAATGAACAAGTAGATTAATAATTCATTTTCTACTACTTGTCCTTAATAATGTTGACAAAATAATAGAATGATAAATGACACAATATGTTACTGCATATGTCAGCAGCTAAATTAGGAGCCTTTGTTTGCTTACTTACTACTAAAAGACAAGTTGTCTAGTATGGTCATTATTTTATTTAAGGACAAACTTGGAATAAGAATTATATGTTTAATGTACCCTAAGATTTTATGTTAAAATAAAGCCAATAATGCCATTTTTTGTGGTCCCCTTTATTTAGAAAAGTATCACAGTACTGAAAAGTATTGAAATACATTAGGTATCGGGACAACACTAATATATACAGTATATATATATATATATATATATATATATATATATATATATATATATATATATATATATATATATATATATATATATATATATATATATATATATATATATATATATATTAGGGATGTCCGATAATGGCTCTTTGCCGATATCCGATACTGTCCAACTCTTAATTTGGGGCGGCATGGCGTAGTGGGTAGAGCAACCGTGCCAGAAACCTGAGGGTTGCAGGTTCGCTCCCCGCCTCTTACCATCCAAAAAAAAAAAATCGCTGCCGTTGTGTCCTTGGGCGGGACACTTCACCCTTTGCCCCCGGTGCCACTCACACCGGTGAATTGAATGATGAATGATAGGTGGTGATCGGAGGGGCCGTTGGCGCAAATTGCAGCCACGCTTCCGTCAGTCTACCCCAGGGCAGCTGTGGCTATGAAAGTAGCTTACCACCACCAGGTGTGAACGATTGATGGGTTCTACATGTAAAGCGACTTTGGGTACTTAGAAAAGCGCTATATAAATCCTAGTTATTATTAATTACCGATACCGATATCAACCGATACAGATATATACAGTCGTGGAATTAATACATTATTATGCCTAATTTGGACAACCAGGTATGGTGAAGATAAGGTCCTTTTTAAAAATAATAATAAAATAAGATAAATAAATTAAAAACATTTTCTTGATTAAAAAAGAAACTAAAACAATATAAAAACAGTTACATAGAAACTAGTAATTAATGAAAATGAGTAAAATTAACTGTTAAAGGTTAGTACTATTAGTGGACCAGCAGCACGCACAATCATGTGCGCTTACGGACTGTATCCCTTGCAGACTGTATTGATATATATATTGATATATAATGTAGGAACCAGAATATTAATAACAGAAAGAAACAACCCTTTTGTGTGAATGAGTGTAAATGGGGGAGGGAGGTTTTTTGGGTTGGTGCACTAATTGTAAGTGTATCTTGTGTTTTTTATGTTGATTTAATTAAAAAAAAAAAAAAAAAAAAAAAAAACCAAAAAACCTGATAACGATAATAAAAAAAAACGATACCGATAGTTTCCGATTTTACATTTTAAAGCATTTATCGGCCATCTCTACTATATATATATATATATATATATATATATATATATATATATATAATGGTCTAATTGAGTTTTTAATTGGCCCACCCGCAGCACATTGTGGGAATAATATAAAACAAAGAAATCTGCACAAATGTAACAAGAACAAGCTGAAATGTTGATACTGATTCCAACTCTTCCTTTGAATATTTTGTTTTGCAACCTTTGGTAAAAAAGATTTGGCCACCCCTGGTCTGATAATTTATAGAATATTTTTCATGCCAGCATTTGGCTACATTATGACTAACCGTGCACTTTGAGTGACCTGCGGCTGTTCCTAAGAACATTCCAAGTAGATATTCAAATCAAGTGCTAATTAGCGCTCTACTTTCACCCTCTCCACCTCCTTTTGCAGCATGCACAGCCGCCCTCCAAGTCGCAGCTTTTAAACTGGAACAGATATTTTTAAAGGCCACATGTTAGCCGCTCCAGCCAGCAGTTGTAACGCGGGGCCAGCTGCTGCTGCGCTCCCCAGCTGGTCCTCCGCATCGTTAACCGAGGGTGTAAAAGATGGTAATAAAGCGGGCCCCCTGGCTCACTGCCCTGCCCGAGCCTGTCCTACCGCGTCGTTGGCATGCTCAGCGCCCCGCCCGCATTTCCCAGGAAGGCAATCTGAATGTTGCGTCACAGTTGTGTTTGCGAGGAAACTCCTCTGTCAGGTTTTCTCAATTTAATCTGCGCACGATGGGACTCGACCGACGAATGACACGTTGAAATGCGCTTTGCCATGTCAGCACCTTGTCACAAACCACTGCGTGCAGCAATCGGGTCGTGTTCCATTGTTGTTAGCGTCTTTTCCAGAAATGTCTTTCTTCTTGTTCCTGATTGGCCATGTTGGCTTGAGGGTTAGGAGACACACCGTGCAAGCGCATTTTCACATCTACAGGTTTTCGAAGAATTTTTGGTAGAGATGTCCAATAATATCGGACTGCCGATATTATCGGTTGATAAATGCTTCAAAATGTAATATCGGAAATTATCGGTATCTGTTTCACTTTTTAAAACGCCGCTGTGTACACGGACGTAGGGAGAAGTACAGAGCGCCAATAAACCTTAAAGGCACTGCCTTTACGTGCCGGCCCAGTCACATAATATCTACGGCTTTTCACACACACAAGTGAATGCAATGCATATTTGGTCAACAGCCATACAGGTCACACTGAGGGTGTCCGTATAAACAACTTTAACACTGTTACAAATATGCGCCACACTGTGAACCCACACCAAACAAGAATGACAAACACATTTCGGGAGAACATCCGCACCATAACACCACAGAACAAATACCCAGAACCCCTTGCAGCACTAACTCTTCCGGGACGCTACAATATACACCCCCCTATCCCTACCTCAACCTCCTCATGCTCTCTCAGGGAGAGCATGTCCCAAATTCCAAGCTGCTGTTTTGAGGCATGTTAAAAAAAATAATGCACTTTGTGACTTCAATAATAAATATGGCAGTGCCATGTTGGCATTTTTTTCCATAATTTGAGTTGATTTATTTTGGAAAACCTTGTTACATTGTTTAATGCACCCAGCGGGGCACCACAACAAAATTAGGCATAATTATGTTTTAATTCCACGACTGTATATATCGGTATCGGTTGATATTGGTAATTAAGAGTTGGACAATATCGGAATATCGGCAAAAAAGCCATCATCGGACATCTCTAATTTTTGGTTTTTCACTTCCCATGTTGGAGCCTTGAATATTGGCCGATATACTTTTATTTTGTAGAGTGGCATGTTAAAAGGTTTGAGCAAGTGAAATTAGTCAAACAGAGAGCAACACTAACCTATTTATTATTAACCGTCGAATTGCTCCATGCAGTTTATAAGTTGAAGTGTAGTGGTCTTTTTTGGCGACACCTCAGTAAGTTGAATGATGCGGACACTTTTGTTACTGTGTACACTTCTGCCTTGGAGACTTTGTTGGTGTATCTGCAACTACGTACAATTGCTACTTGTTTATATTGACAAATGTGCTGTTTTAGACTGCAATTGCGTTCAATTAAGGACACTAATGTGTGTGCTGGTATAGCTGCTAGTAGCTTATAGCCTACCAGGTTTACCTTCTGTAAATGACTTGATTTAAATACATGAAAATAAAAATGGTGTGCTTATTGGAGGGCATTTAAATGTTACCTGGGAAATGTGCTGGAGAACTGTTTGTAATGGTCATTTGGCATGCAAGCTGATATAATCTGATACTTGGTTTTTTTGCGGATATCGGCCGGATTTCACTACGAGATTGGGACATCCCATTTACTTAAAACTTTTTCCACTGAAGGCCGCACACTGAAAAATGAAAGAAAGCGGGGGCCATTGTGCTATTTTTCATCGACCAATTCCCTCAATTTTGGTGAATGTTAAAAGGTCCCCGTGACCCATAAGGGTTTCTGTCATTAAAGTGTTAAAAGTAAAAAAAAATTCTATTTTCAACACAAAAATACTATCTATTAATCAATTTCAGAACAGTTTATATAAAGCATTTTTTTATATATATATATATATATATATATATATATATATATTTTTTTTTTTTTTGTGCCTATTTTTCCCTTAAAGAAAATTAGTTTTTTAATGGCAAAAACAAACTATGCTGTATTTCCCCATATTATTTTTCAAAATGGAATTAATTGGATCCTTAAATAGGTAAATAACTCATAACAAAGCTTTTAAATTGTTTTTTAGAGCAATGACAGTTTTAAAAAATGGCCCGAAGATCCAAAAGGCCCCCACTCATAGAAGTGTTATAAATAAGTTATATGACAATATATATTATTTTTGCTATCAATGCTTACATCTCTGGATCAGTTTCAGATCAGTTGATTATAAAATGTTATGAGAAAAGACAGTTTTAAAGTAAAAAAAAAAAACTGCTTGTATGGCAATTTTATGTTATTAGTGTCAATAATGCAACATTTTCTTGTTATTACACCCGTTTGCTCTTTTATTCAACTTTTTTTTGTAATAGTATTTTTAAAATGTGCTGCGGGCCGCACTTTGGACACCTGACTTAAACCAATACTAATGTTCAACTCAATCATTGCTCACTTTAATACTCCATCCAGCAGAACTGAAGCTCCTAAAAACTGACTCTACTAGACGTTAGGATACAACAATATGAAAATATCATCACAGTTATCACGATATAGTAGAATGTGCTCAAAGTACTTATGCACACACTGAAATATTTTAACCAAGTTTTTTATATATATTTTTTATACACCATATACTTTCATGGCAAAAGTAACATTGAATATTGTTCTGAATATGTAACAGTTATGTGTTTGAATATGTTTCTTACATTTTAACTTTAAAAAGTTAACTTCTTGTTGTAGACACCGCCGTCTGTGTTAAAGTTGTTCAAAAAACATGCTTGTTGTATTTTATTTTTGAGTATAGACAGCACAGCCTCTAGGTTCAACATACACAATTGAATATCATAGTTACGTGTTACTAAGTTACTTGCAATGTGTTTATAAAAATGTATATTGGTGTATGTCGTTTAATGGGGAAAGACGTTCATTTGTCTTGTATTCATGTTAGCATTTAAGCTAACGCTATTCAGTCGTGAGTTTATTAAGGTGCAGTTGTCACAGTTTTTCAGTCATTTCAATTCAAAACGGTAATACTACCGTATTTTTCGGGCTATAAGTCGCAGTTTTTTTCATAGTTTGGCCGGGCTCCAGTGCGACTTATGTTTTTTTCCTTTTTTATTAAGCATTTTGGGCAGGTGCGACTTATACTCCGGTGCGACTTATACTCCGAAAAATACGGTAACCGTCGGGAGTTTTACCGTGGTTGTTATTATTAGCGTTTATATCGTTACAACCCTACTATTGGTAATAACAGGCATGGTCACCAGTGCACTGAATAGTTTTTAATCATCAAAAATGTTTACTTCTGACAAGTTGCGCGTGTCCAAACATGTCGATGCATACCAAAGTCAGCAGTGTCCATTCTAGCAAACTGTAAACTCCACGAGCAGTGATCATCTAAAGTGCTTTATAAAAGTAAAAAGAGAGCCACCAGTCATAGCGCACAGTAAAAATAATAATACTTTGCTTTCACAGTGAAAGTGTAGTGTAAAAAAAAAAAAAAAAAAAAAAATACAATAGAATACAAAAAAATTGACTGGATGGTTTTCTAACGCTAATCGATATTTCAAATCTTTTAGTAAAAGTAACATTAACGAATCATTCCATTATCAAACTTTGATCACCTTTCCACACCTCAAACCTTCAGAACCAGATAAAACCGTTACATCCACACCAGTCTACAACGTTCTCGTCTTCATACCGTATTCCTCTACGAAATCACTTCCTGACAGACCGCATCACCACCAGGCCGACAATCCTAAAGACAGCTGTGTGTTGGATGTGGAAGACAACATCCTCAGTCCTTCACCCCTGACTCACTTCAGTCTTGAGTCCTTATCGCTTCTTCCTCTGCTGCCGCAGCGCCTTTCTGTGTTTCAGGATGAGGTCGTAGAGTTTGTCCAGGCCCTCCCTGAGGCCGTCTCCGATGATGGCGCAGGCCGGCTGCAGGTGCCACGGCGTCCCCGGGCTCAGTTCCTTCAGCGCCAGCAGCTTCTCGATCTCCGCCAGTCCCAGAGAGTGTCTCAAGTCCTGTTTGTTGGCGACCACCAGCAGCGGCACGCCCTGGTTCTCCGAGGTCTTGGCGATCTTATGGAGCTCCGTCTTGGCCTCCTCCATGCGCTCCGCGTCCACTGAGTCCACCACGAAGATGATGCCGTCCGTGCATCGCGTGTACGACTTCCACAGAGGACGCAGCTTCTCCTGGCCGCCCACGTCCCAAAACTGGAAGGTCACGGTCCTGTGGCCGCCCAGAGACACGCGCACCCTCTCGGCGTTGAACCCTTTGGTGGGCACCGTGTTGACAAACTCGTTGAACTGGAGCCGGTACAGGACGGTGGTCTTTCCGGCCGAGTCCAGCCCGAGGATGGCGATGTGGTAGGACTGGAAGAACGGGATGCTGGAGAAGAAGCTAGGTTGTTCGGAGAGTCCATTCCCCATCTTTCCTCATGAGGAAGAACTGACTTTTAATCCTCAAGGTAATTTAGAATCCAAAATGACAGCAGCGAGAACCTGAAACAGAATACTCATCGTTATTTTAGACAAAACAAAGCAACAGAATAAACACCAACTGACCCAAATTACAAAACAGTGTAGAATAAGGGTGTAGCGATTTGTTTTAACGATTCGATTCAGAATTTGTGGTTGCCGATACGACTCGGGACAAGATTTTTTTAATCGAGTCGATCCAAAACGATTCAGTGAGTTGAAATCGATTGAGTAACTTTTTAGCCAAAAAACTCAAGCAGTGTGACTGTGAAATAAATAGTGGATGCTGGACACTGCACAGTTTTTTCTTGTAAAATCCATCCATCCATCCATTTTCTACCGCTTATTCCCTTCGGGGTCGCGGGGGGCGCTGGAGCCTATCTCAGCTACAATCGGGCGGAAGGCGGGGTAAACCCTGGACAAGTCGCCACCTCATATTATTATGTATAAATGAAATATGGATACAAACAAGCAAGTTAACAACAATTAATGGCCAATGTATTCACATCTTATTTGAATAAAGTACAACCATCACTAAGTTATTTAACAAGAGGAAACACTGCTCTAAATTTTCACTATTCAAGAATTGTTTAATAAAAACTACAGTAATCAACATTTTAAACAGTAGATTTTCCTGCTACTTCTGCTTTTCAAAATTAAATACAATATTAATATAAAAAATAAAGTTCAACCAAGTTGCAAACTTCAGGTTTGAATTAACAGTAGATTTACCTGCTACTTTTACGGTTGTTTTTTGACATAAAAATAATACAAAGATGAAATGTTCAAAAGTTCAAATTTGAATGACAATAAAAAGGAAGTCTAAGTCTAAATAATATGTAAAAATTAAGTGCAACCAAATCTCTTCAGGTTAAATGAGCAGTGGTTTATACTTTCACTTTAATAAACAGCTGATAGCAGAAAAAAGTCACAGCACAATAACAAAGCTATAACACAACTATAAGTCAAAACACGACAATACACACATGGAACGGACGAGACAGTGGACAAGTTTCCGGAGACGGAGAGTTGAAAACTGTAATAAACAAAGTTGGTAAAGTGAAGTGTGACCACTTTTTCAGTCAAATAACTTCTTTTTTTTTTTTAACTTTCTCAATATTACTAGTATACTATGTTCCTTGCTCCGCTGTCACTTCCGTTGTGTGCGTCGCGTCCTTTGTTGTGTTGCGGCTTTATATTACTGTGTTGTGGCTTTTGCAATCGTGCTGTAGCTGAAAGTTGGTGTGTTGTCCATCCATCCATCCATTTTCTACCGCTTATTCCCTTTGGGGTCACGGGGGGCGCTGGAGCCTATCTCAGCTACAATCGGGCGGAAGGCGGGGTAAACCCTGGACAAGTCGCCCCCTCATATTATTATGTATAAATGAAATATGGATACAAACAAGCAAGTTAACAATTAATGGCCAATGTATTCACATCTTATTTGAATAAAGTACAACCAACACTAAGTTATTTAACAAGAGGAAACACTGCTCTAAATTTTCACTATTCAAGAATCGTTTAATAAAAACTACAGTAATCAACATTTTAAACAGTAGATTTTACTGCTACTTCTGCTTTTCAAAATTAAATACAATATTAATATAAAAAATAAAGTTCAACCAAGTTGCAAACTTCAGGTTTGAATTAACAGTAGATTTACCTGCTACTTTTACGGTTGTTTTTTGACATAAAAATAATACAAAGATGAAATGTTCAAAAGTTCAAATTTGAATGACAATAAAAAGGAAGTCTAAGTCTAAATAATATGTAAAAATTAAGTGCAACCAAATCTCTTCAGGTTAAATGAGCAGTGGTTTATACTTTCACTTTAATAAACAGCTATGATAGCAGAAAAAAGTCACAGCACAATAACAAAGCTATAACACAACTATAAGTCAAAACACGACAATACACACATGGAACGGACGAGACAGTGGACAAGTTTCCGGAGACGGAGAGTTGAAAACTGTAATAAACAAAGTTGGTAAAGTGAAGTGTGACCACTTTTTCAGTCAAATAACTTCTTTTTTTTTTTTAACTTTCTCAATATTACTAGTATACTATGTTCCTTGCTCCACTGTCACTTCCGTTGTGTGCGTCGCGTCCTTTGTTGTGTTGCGGCTTTATATTACTGTGTTGTGGCTTTTGCAATCGTGCTGTAGCTGAAAGTTGGTGTGTTGTCCATCCATCCATCCATTTTCTACCGCTTATTCCCTTTGGGGTCACGGGGGGCGCTGGAGCCTATCTCAGCTACAATCGGGCGGAAGGCGGGGTAAACCCTGGACAAGTCGCCCCCTCATATTATTATGTATAAATGAAATATGGATACAAACAAGCAAGTTAACAATTAATGGCCAATGTATTCACATCTTATTTGAATAAAGTACAACCAACACTAAGTTATTTAACAAGAGGAAACACTGCTCTAAATTTTCACTATTCAAGAATCGTTTAATAAAAACTACAGTAATCAACATTTTAAACAGTAGATTTTACTGCTACTTCTGCTTTTCAAAATTAAATACAATATTAATATAAAAAATAAAGTTCAACCAAGTTGCAAACTTCAGGTTTGAATTAACAGTAGATTTACCTGCTACTTTTACGGTTGTTTTTTGACATAAAAATAATACAAAGATGAAATGTTCAAAAGTTCAAATTTGAATGACAATAAAAAGGAAGTCTAAGTCTAAATAATATGTAAAAATTAAGTGCAACCAAATCTCTTCAGGTTAAATGAGCAGTGGTTTATACTTTCACTTTAATAAACAGCTATGATAGCAGAAAAAAGTCACAGCACAATAACAAAGCTATAACACAACTATAAGTCAAAACACGACAATACACACATGGAACGGACGAGACAGTGGACAAGTTTCCGGAGACGGAGAGTTGAAAACTGTAATAAACAAAGTTGGTAAAGTGAAGTGTGACCACTTTTTCAGTCAAATAACTTCTTTTTTTTTTTTAACTTTCTCAATATTACTAGTATACTATGTTCCTTGCTCCACTGTCACTTCCGTTGTGTGCGTCGCGTCCTTTGTTGTGTTGCGGCTTTATATTACTGTGTTGTGGCTTTTGCAATCGTGCTGTAGCTGAAAGTTGGTGTGTTGTAATTCATGATATTTCCTTATCGCGTTTGTATTTGTTGGGACCTTTCTCAGCCACTGTAGGTATCTGTCATTCTTGTTTTGCCGACTACGAGCAGACAGACTTGAACAACATTTAACGTCTAACAGTAAAAGTGTTAAACTTTGTATAAAGTGTGACATTCTTAAATCCAATGTTCTCCTTTTTCTCGCATCGATAAATTGATTTCCTTTCAAGACAATGTTGGATCGATACCTATCTTATGGAAGGCAAACTTGTGAAGCACATATCGATATAGTTGAATCTAGGGTTGTATGGTATACTGGTATTGGTATAGTACCGCGATACTAATGAATCATATTCGGTACTATACCGCCTCTAAAACGTACCGGTATCCCACCCGTCGTCACGTCCTGTCATTGCTGGTCTTACGAGCACAGGAGCATGTTCTGCATCGCACAATCATGGAGTACTTACAAGCAGACAATGTGTGTGGACAGAAAATTGATAATGGACGCATTTTGGCTTAAAAACTAACGATAAAGGTGAAGCTATAACACTGAAAATGCCCTCAGGAAGAGGTGTAAATGAACAAGTAGATTAATAATGCATTCTCTACCACGTGTCCTTCATAATGTTGACAAAATTATAGAATGATAAATGACAATATGTTACTGCAAACATCCGCTAACTAAATTAGGAGCCTTTGTTTGTTTACTTACTACTAAAAGACAAGTTGTCTTGTATGTTCACTATTTTATTTATTTAAGGACAAACTTGCTATAAGAAACATATGTTTGATGTACCGTAAGATTTTTTTGTTAAAATAAAGCCAATAATGCCATTTGTTGTGGTCCCCTTTATTTAGAAAAGTACCGAAATACATTTTGGTACCGGTACCAAAATATTGGTGTCGGGACAACACCAGTTGAATCTAAGGAATATAAATAGATATATCGATTAATCGTTACCAGTGTTGGGACTAACGCCGTTAGTTTCGGCGGTAACTAGTAATCTAACGTGTTATCTTTTATATTCAGTAACTCAGTCACAGTTACTACATGATGCGTTACTGCGTTATTTTACGTTATTTTTTATGTAGTATCGGCTAGAAACAGAAGATCTGAGTGTTTTATTGCAGCGCTGCGGTGTCTTCCTTCTGTGTCACAAGGAAAAGAAGAGGCGTGCAGAGAAGAGGTGTGCTTTGTGTGGGTGGGGGCGTGGGCGGGGGGTCTCCCAGACCGTAGTTGAGGGGCGCAGGGGAGACGTTCCTCCAGGGACGATGTACTTCGGGGCTAACAACCTTCACTTTACCCGGAAGTGGGTCTTTACAGCTGCGGGTGAATGACAAGGCCGGCGGTTTGTTGCAACTTTGTGACTTTATTGGACGCAGCCATCCACCAAGCTAGAGCACCTGCACGCACTCACTGTTGCCGGTCCCTCACATCTCTCGCCCACTCACTCACTGAGTCACTCACCTCACATGCTGTCATATCTTAAAGGGCCACACACACACACACATACATACATACGCTACTCTCATAACAACTAACAAGACATCATGGTGAAGCCAGAAGTCAAGTTTCTTAACATGGAGACATTCTCAATACTTTTCTTTTGTCGAGCACAAAGAAAATAACATTTTAGTTAAATTTAAGTTGTGTCTTGGATCAAAGATCCTATCTACTTAAAGTTACAGTTAAAGTGCCATTATGTTGCAGCTATTTAAAATAGTTTTGTCAATTTGTTCTGGCCTGAAATAAATTGGCCCTTTGAAACATAGCTTTGTCTTTGTGTGTTGTATGTAGACCACATTGCTTTCTGAGTTGAGTGATGCAAATGCATGTTAAGTTGATCAACAGATTGTATTATTCTCCAGTGCAATAACAGTACTGAAATGAAGGCTAAAAGGGCATTACTGGGAGCCTAAAAAAAACCAAAAGGAAAATAAATAGTTACTTTTCACAGTAACACATTACTTTTTGGTATAAGTAACTGAGTTACTTTTGAAATAAAGTAACTAGTAACTGTAACTAGTTACTGGTTTTCAGTAACTAACCCAACACGGATCGTTACACCCATAATGTAGACATGTATCAAATTGTTCAACTTGACGGAACGTTTATTTGTAAAAATAAAGCCAAACAAAAAAAGTTGTTTGAGTTGATTCCCAGTTGAACCAGTTTGACTACATTTACACTTTACATGCCGAGGTTTCCTGGAAGAGCCACTCTGACTTCTATAGAACACAAAAATATTATCATGTGTCGAGCAATTAGATCTCTTCTAATAAATACCCTAGCAGCCAACAGAAATGCAGGATTATGCACAATCGGTGTTCATTGTTACTTTGTGTGAGTCACCACTAAAAAGAAAAAAAGACTATAATAACTAAACATGTCAGTCAAAGACAACACAGCGTCAGTATTATGTAAGCCTGCTGTGCTGGTGTCAAAACATGACCATTTGTTGCACTTTACACGTCCTCGCGCGATTCTACCCTACAAAATGCTAAAAAGCCAAAACAATTATAACCGATTTTGAATTCAAATTACATCCACAACATATACTGAACGTTAAAACGCTGACAATACGTTGAATGATCCATTTCAAGATCCGTTTGTATTTCTTCTAGATTATGTATAGTGTTTGGGTGTGTGTGTGTGTTGCAATGCATACCTGCAGCAGAGAGCCGACACACAAGCTTTTTTAATGACACGCCACACAAAAAAACAGCTTACCTACCAGTCTGAGCCCTCCGTAGTGGTATTATTCATCCGGCTCCGTACTCCTTCTCCTCTAAATGCTCGATAATGTCGCGTATTCCCACCTCCACGCTCCTCCCCGGTGAGAGTGAAGCGAGCACACCGCCTGTTGGAGCTCGATGGTCGGTGTGGAGCTGACTGACCGAGCCGCGGCTCAGCGGTCCTGGTTGACGCCCATCTTGACTCAGGCGGCGCACGCGATTGGTTCATTTATAGTTGTCTCTGTCCGCTGATTGGCTCAACGGGTTGTCAGTCACGAACATGCCCGGGAACGAGGATCACCTGTTGCTCTGGCTGAATATCAGGCGTTTCCCTGGTTGCTGCTCTATCAATGTTTAATCTCAAGTGAGTCACAAACCGCCTTTTTCTGTTGTATTTGATTATGAAGCTTTTTTGGGGGGGAAACGAGAGGTAACTACATCGTCCATAGCTGTCTTTCACGGCGTCACTACTCTGTCACGTTTAAAAAAATGATTGGCATTTTCCACAAAATGTCGTTCTTCATTTACTACCTGAAAATTTTATCAAGCACACTTCCAAAAGCGGAAGTACTTTTATATTTTTCTGTCAATTTTGTCTCAATTAAAGCTAAAAATAACATGATAATTAAGTTGATAGACAAATATACTTAAAATATAGCAGCAACAGTTAGCTTTAGCAACAGCCAGCTACGCGTTTATGCGCATGCGCGAGTTTATATTTAAAATGATTGGCCAAGAACCAGGAAGTGCACCGTGCAGTAGTTCGACAGCGCCCTCCTACCCAAGCAATGGCAGCTTTAAGTACTACTACTTTACATTATACATGCTTGATCTTTTATCTTACTGTCCTATTCATATTCTTGTATTATTCATGTTTTATATACATTCTATTTGTGACTTAGTTATCCTTGTTAATGTTTCATGTAGCATTGCACCGAACAAAAATTCCTAAAATGATTCTGATTCAAAGGAACAATATTTTTGTCAATTGTTTAATTGTATCAATTTTTTGTAATTATTTATTGTGTATTTGTCAGTTTTTAGCCTATGTTTTTTGTTATTCCTGAAAAAAAAATAATTAATTAATAATTTCTCATAGTCATTCACATCGACGTCCCACTGGGGGTGAGTTTTTCCTTGCCCTTATGTGGGCTCTGTACCGAGGATGTCGTTGTGGCTTGATGCATATAATCACAGCAGTATGATGATTCTATGTGTCTACATTAAAACATTCTTGTTCATACTGCATTAATATATGCTCATTTTAAACTTTCAGGCAGAGAGGGAAATCACAAGTAAGTCAATTTACCAAAACTGTATTTATTAAACAGTTATTAAGCAGTGGCACAAACTTTTATGTCATTTCAAACCAGAAAGTGCAAGATTGTCAGAGACACTTTAAAACAAGCTATTAGTGCACTTTTGTGCATGATATCACTAAGATGACATCAAAACAACACTAAATTAAAGTGCACTTTGTGTACAGAATGCCACTACAATAGTTTAAAACAAATAAAGTGCACTTTTGTGCATGATGTCACACAAGATATTTCAATAACTGTCAAATAAAAATGAGCTGCATAATAGGAAATCAAATAGTGTATGTCCTTCGCTATGTGGTAGGTTACTGCGGACGTTATCTCCTTCTGTTGTTGACTATTTTTTTCATACGGTGTTGATGTGGAAATGGTTGCCTCGGCATTGTGTTGGTGTGGCACCGAACGGAGATGTTGACATGCGGAGTTTCAAGCACTCTTCATTCTCTAGCGGGTGACTTTTCAAATGATGCTACATATTAGCAGTAATGCTACTTTTTGTAGCAACACTTTTGCCCTACACTTGACAAATTACTGTTGTCTGTTCGACATCTTCCCGCTTGAAGCCAAACCACCGCCGGACGATGGACCCTGTACTGTTTTTCTTGGGAATTAATTCTTGCTTCATTTGTTACCAGATTCGCACCTTCTCTCTCTCGTATTACCACTCGCACCACAGCTTACGTTACCCATGCCGCTACCTCTCTGCTCAGCGAGGGCGTATACGTATGTGACATATGTAAGAAGGTGCGCTTGTTTTATCTCTCTGTGAGAAGGAGAGACAAGAAAGAGTGATAAAAGCCCTAAAGGCAACTGCGTGAGAACGTACACTCGAATATCACGATATAGTAATTTTCTATATCGCACAGAGACAAACCCGCGATATATCAAGTATATTCGATATATCGCCCAGCCCTATTCCCACTCCATTAATCCTGATTTAAAACTGTACACTTAAAATGTATGAAAATAGTTTTAATAAACAGTATTTTCGAAGAATAAGCACAAAAGTCCCATTTAATTACTGGGAAAAAAATAGAAGATAATGAAAAGGATAAAATGGGATTCAAATAAGAAAACACATGTCAGCCGTGAGGTCATGGAGTTTAATACATTGTCTGCGTTTTATATTTAGCGTGTGCACGTGCTCACAGAGGGCGCATTGAATGCAGATATTCCAGACATGCTTGCTTGCAGCTATCACGTATTGCGTGGCCTTCTGCGTATTTGTCATTTTTTGGGGCGAGCGGAGAGGGTGGGACATCAAATGAGCAGCTGTCGACAGCAGCAGCGGACCTCATGAAGCTGAGTTTTGAACTTTGTGACAGCCGTCACTGCTGGCCTGCTGCCTTCATCCTACCACTAAACAAATACACAAATATATCGCTTGTTGTCAGTGACACCTGCATTACCAATAGTTTATGCTTTGATAAAAACAAATAAGCTTGACTGAGAGTTGTGGTGTTTAGCTTCACAATCCAGTTTTCCAACTTCTTGAGAGTTTTTCTTCCACGTGCTCCAAGAATGCTTTGCATGCTTCACTTCTTCTCGGTCGGTTCTGTGAAGCAGACATGGAGAATCAAAGACCTTGAACTCTCACAGCCGTCGTGTCGTGGATGAAGACATTTTTTTCATGACTGACTGTAGTGGTAGTTTGTTTTGGAGGCCAAGGCAGCAGAGGGAGGACGAGCCTCATGTCCCAATCGTTGTCTCTACGTCCACATCGCTGCGTCCTGATGTCCTGCATGCGTGTGTTGGATTCCGCTGTGGCGGCCCCCACTGTCAACATAAAGAGAGACACGTTTGCAAGCGACAGTCGAGAGAAACGGAGGTCATGTCGAGAAACGTACAAACGTCCAAGTGTTTTAACTTGAACTTGAGGTCAGCAGGGTCCCTCTCATAGGAAGTGTCCATGTTTGGAAGGTCTTCGTTGAGCTGGAGTCAAAGGTTAGTTGTTATTGTGCTGTATTGCCATCTTGTGGTCAAGTTGAAAATGACAAGATGAATCTAAGTTATAAAAAGTCCATCCGTCCGGGCACACGGGTGGGAGGCGGGGTACACCCTGGACAAGTCGCCAATTCATCACAGAACCCAGATAGACAGGCAACATTCACACTTACATTTACACACACACACTAGGGCCAATTTAGTGTTGCCAATCGAACTATCCCCAGGTGCATATCTTTGGAGGTGGGAGGACGCCGGAGTACCCGGAGGGAACCCACCCAGTCACAGGGAGAACATGCAAACTCCACACAGAAAGATCCCGAGCCCAGGACCTTCGTATTGGCCAATAAAAATAGATTGGGTGGTATAATCAAGGTGTGCCAAAAGACCATAGGCACTACCTAGAACCCCCTGAACCAGATCTATCAGGCCAGAGTCATCCAGAAGGCAAAGGCAATTCTGGTCAACCCTCAGCACCCTCTCTTCTCAGAGTTTAGACTCTTACCCTCAGGATGCAGGTACACCCCTACTAATAGAAAGGCCAAAAACAACAGATACATACGATCCTTTGTTCCCTCAGCTGTTGCCTTTATAAATGACCTTCTTAAACAAGCTTAGCTGCTATGCAGTCACTTTAGTGGGAAGCGACGTGTGATGATTAGTTTTTATTGTTTTACAAATGTTTTTAGCTCAATGCTTTCATGATGGTTTGTATGTTGTATGTATTTTATGTATTTGTACCTTGTTTTATTGTTGTACTTTGTTTTTATTGTTGCACCTTGTTTTTTACTGTTGTACCTCGTTTTACTGTTGAACCTTGTTTTTTAATGACTACTGCTGCAAACCAAATTGCCCCTGGGGGACAATAAAGATTTTCTAAGTCTAAGTCTATTGTGAGGCACATGCACTAACCCCTGTACCACCGTGTTGCCCGTTTTAAAAAGTCATGATTGTTAAATAGAAAAAGACTTGCTTGTCTGAAGTCGTGAGGGCTGTGGTTCTGGAACGGTCCAAGAGGTAACTTCCCCGTCTTCACCAACATTATTTGGCTTTCCAGAGCATCTGGAGGTCGGTAGGATGTGATGAACTTTGGAGTTTCTTTAATCTTCTGGCTCTCCATGAAAATACTTGGCAGGAATCTTCCATTTTCACAAGGTCTTGCAACGACACATTTTGGACGAGTCCTTCTGTCTTTGTTGTGTTGGATAGAGAAGTTAGGCAGATTGATGCTGGTCCACGTGTCACTCAAACCCTTGGAGTCTGGTTGCGGGAGATGCGGCCTCAGTCCTGCTGACACGTCCTGACTCCACATAAAGCGGAGCTGCTCCTCGAAGGAGGACAGCGAGTTCCACGGACCTTGAGGAGACATTTGGCGGTGTTAGTTCTCACTCTCACCCTGCTTGGTTTCAAAATGGCAGTTTGTTGTCATGTTGGGCAGTCGAGTAACCAGGAGAAGACTGGATGCACAAGTCTATAAAAGTGCTGCTTGGTGACCACAGCAACTTTTTATTTCAAACAAAAGAAAGAATGGACACTCTGCAAGACAGCAACACTATAAATAACTTTCTCTTAGCAACAATGTGCTTTTACTAGAAGTCCTTTACTGGTAATTGTCAGTTATCTTCTTTTCATGTTTTATGTAGGATGCAACACAGTATACGTTGCAGTATTACAGTATTCTTAATATGCTTCATTCAGCTCATAGGACCCATAAATTGTGCGTAATGCAAAAACACAATACTGTAATGTCTCAATGCCTCCATTAGGTGGCAGCATTTAACAACTGTTTTTTAAAGCAGTGTAAAAACAAACCAGTACTTTCCCCACTGCAGTGCAACCAGCTTATCTCGACTCCTCAAGGACTGGCTAATGGTTGTCGACATAATCGACACAGAAACCTTTACTTGCACCTTTACTTTAAGGTGACTTACACTGTGTGCTTGTTTTATTGCTGTGTTACCAGTAGGGATGACAATATGGCCTAAAATCGATATCGCAACATACAAAACCTAAAACCAGTGAAGTTGGCACGTTGTGTAATTCGTAAATAAAAACAGAATACAATGATTTGCAAATCTTTTTCAACTTATATTCAATTGAATAGACTGCAAAGACAAGATATTTAAGGTTTGAACTGAGAAACTTTTTTTTTTTGTGCAAATAATCATTAACTTATAATGTAATGGCAGCAACACATTGCAAAAAAGTTGGCACATGGGCATTTTTACCACTGTGTTACATGGCCTTTCCTTTTAACAACACTCAGTAAACGTTTGGGGACTGAGAAGACAATTTTTTTAAGCTTCTCAAGTGGAATTATTTCCCATTCTTGCTTGATGTACAGCTTAAGTTGTTCAACAGTCCGGGGTTCTCCATTGTGGTATTTTAGGCTTCATAATGCGCCACACATTTTCAATGGGAGACAGGTCTGGACTACAGGCAGGCCAGTCAAGTACCTGCACTCTTTTACTATGAAGCCACGTTGATGTAACACATGGCTTGGCATTGTCTTGCTGAAATAAGCAGGGGCGTCCATGGTAACGTTGCTTGGATGGCAACATATGTTGCTCCAAAACCTGTATGTACCTTTCAGCATTAATGGTGCCTCCACATATGTGTAAGTTACCCATGTCTTGGGCACTAATACACCCCCATACCATCACAGATGCTGGCTTTTGACCTTTGCGCCTATAACAATCCGGATGCTTCTCGTCCTCATTGTTGCGAAGGACATGACGTCCACAGTTTCCAAAAACAATTTGAAATGTGGACTCGTTAGACCACAGAACACTTTACCACTTTGCATCTGTCCATATTAGATGAGCTCGGGCCCTGCGAAGCCGGCTGTGTTTCTGGGTGTTGTTGATAAATGGCTTTGGCTTTGTGTAGTAGAGTTTTAACTTGCACTTACAGATATAGCGAATAACTGTAGTTACTGACAGTGGTTTTCTGAAGTGTCCCTGAGCCCATGTGGTGATAGCCTTTACACACTGATGTTGCTTTTTGATGCAGTACCGCCTGAGGGATCCAAGGTCACGGGCATTCAATGTTAAGTGCAGTGATTTCTCCAGATTCTCTGAACCTTTTGATGATATTACGGACTGTACATGGAGAAATCCCTAAATTCCTTGCAATAGCTGGTTGAGAAATGTTGTTCTTAAACAATTTGCTCAGGCATTTGTTGACAAAGTGGTGACCCTCGCCCCATTCTTGTTTGTAAATGACTGAGCATTTCATAGAAGCTGCTTTTATACCCAATTATGGTACCCAACTGTTCCCAATTAGCCTGTTCACCTGTGGGATGTTCCAAATAAGTGTTTGATGAGCATTCCTCAACCTTCTCAGTCTTTTTTGCCACATTTGCCAGCTTTTTTCAAACATGTTGCAGGCATCAAATTCCAAAAGAGCTAATATTTGCAAAAAATAAAGTTTTCTAGTTCAAACGTTAAGTATCTTGTCTTTGCACTCTATTCAATTTAATATAGGTTGAAAAGGATTTGCAAATCGTTGTATTCTGTTTTTATTTACAATTTACACAACGTGCCAACTTCACTGGTTTTGGAGTTTGTATATTTCGTCCTCCTGCAATATATATATATATATATATATATATATATATATATATATATATATATATATATATATATACATTGCGTAAAAAGATAATAGAACCCTTTTGAAAAGCTCCTAATTTGACTGCTGACACATACAGTGTACATCAATATTCTTGCTAAATTACTGTAAATAACTGGTTACCTTTTGTTGTAACATGGTTTTATGTACACCTCTGTTAAAATGTAATACACACTTATTCTTCTGTTGTTTGGATACTTTACATTAGTTTTGATGATACTACAAATTTGGGAATGAGAATGAGCTTTATTGGCCAGGTATGTTTAACACAACACTGTGCTCTTTGTTCAATGCAAACAATAAATATGAACAAAAAACAAACATTTAAATAAGTGCTTAAATAACTAATATGTGCAAGACTAATACAAAAATAATAGAACAAAAGAAGATGATGACGTGAACATGAGTTAGTACATTCACAGTGATGGATTAGTTCCAGTGTTTTATTACAGCGTTCATCAGAGTGATAGCCAGAAGGAACCAACTGTTCTTATGACGGTTGTTTTGGCGCACAGTGATTAGTAACGCCTGGGGAGCAGTTTGAACAGTTTGTGACCAGGGTGTGAGGGGTCTGCAGTGATGCTACCTGCGCGTTTCCTGACCCTGGGCCGGTATTAAGTCCTGGATGGTCATATTGGCCATTCTAATGCTCATCCTGATATGTCAAATCTTCAAGTTTTTTGATAAAATTGTTGATCACAATTATAATTAGAGCTGCAAGCAGCAACGAACAGGCCCTCACACCCCTCTGCAACTAGTGGTTTAAGCCAGCCAGTGGCCACACTCAGTGCAGTCAAGTCCTTCCCAATGCCGCGATCCACCATCAAAAATTACAGGAAGATCGGAGCATGTGGAAGGAAGTTATGACATTATGATTTTCCACTACAAGGGGGCGATCTTGGTGTTGATAAACTGAATAGAAATGCTACGGTTAGCATGTAAACTTTTAAAATGCGTCAATAACCAAGTGATATGACTCGTACAAATAAAAAAATGGCCAAAAAAGTTAGCATGTGTTAAGTACACATTTATGAGTCTGAGGCATACCACTTAAAAAAAGTTATTATGCTAACATTAACGAGCATGTGTCAGTGTTGTTATACTCTTCTACCCCTTGTGGTAGAAGAGTATAACGGTCATAACTTCCTTCCACATGCTCCGATCTTCCTGAAATTTTGATGGTGGGTGGGGGCATTGGGAAGGACGTGACTGCGCTGTGTCCTGCGTTAACATTTGCGAGTTGCACGAAGGTGCGAGTGCTCGTTCATCGCTGCCTGCAGCTTTGATTTATTATAAATATAGTTGACTTCACGCAATGAAACAAGCTCCTACGACGTCACACAAGTGTTCACGTCCGAAATAGTCTATTTTTGCCAATTGCGGTTTAAATTTTGGGTTGTGTCTGGCGAGGCATGAGGAAACAAGAAGAACGTGAGTTAGTGCTTCTACCTGATGGCTATTCCAGGCTCCCTCCCTGCTGATGGCGCAGGAGATTTACGAGGCAGAGGGGGGTTATGTTCCTCACGCGGCTACAAGACAGTCAGGCACCTTCATGTTGCTGCACTGGGACGCTGCAGCTGTCAGCTTCCCAGCTCCTCAAACCTTCACTTTGTTTTTCTTCCCCGCTCAGCTTTAACTGACTTTTATGGTCCGAGTGCATTTGGATAGTTCACTTCATTTGCAAGTGGTCTGACGACAGCTCTCTTGGCAGTTCACTTCAGTTCACTTATGATGGATTGATCAATTTGGTCGACAGGTTGCGTAGCCAAAAAATTGTACCCCAGTAAAAGGACCGTTACTTTAGAGCAGGGGTTGGCAACCTAAAATGTTGAAAGACTCATACTGGACCAAAAATTAAAAAAAAAAAAATCTGTATGGAGCCGCAAAAAATGTAAAGCCTTCTATAAGTGTTATAATGAAGGCAACACATGATGTAAGTGTCTATATTAGCTATATTAAACTACTATCAGAATGACTATGTGTCGCAGGGGGTTGCGGGGTTTGGTGGTAGGGGGGGGTGTATTTTGTAGCATCCCGGAAGAGTTAGTGCTGCAAAGGGTTCTGGGTATTTGTTTTGTTGTGTTTATGTTGTGTTACGGTGCGGATGTTCTCCCGAAATATGTTTGTCGTTCTTGTTTGGTGTGGATTCACAGTGTGGCGTATATTTCTAACAGTGTTAAAGTTGTCTATACGGCCACCCTCAGTGTAACCTGTATCGCTCTTGATCAAGTATGCTTTGCATTCACGTGTGTGTGCGTAAAGAAGCCGCACATATCTTGTGACTGGGCTGGCACGTTGATAGAATGGATGAAAAGCGGACGTGACGACAATTCGTAGAGGACGTTAAAGGCAGTGCCTTTAAGGCACGCCCCCAAGACTGTGGTCTGCGAGATATAATGACTGATGAACACCTTCGTTCGATAATGAAGGTTGCCTCAGCTCAAAGCCTGAGCCCCGACATTAATGCACTAGCATCCAAGAAAAGATGCCAGGTATCTGGCTTAGGCACACCCTATTAGATCAGTGTGTTGCAAACTTAGCAGTTTAAAGTCCTGAATGGTTGGTTTATTCATTGTTATTTTATTTTCAAATGTATTAGCCTGTGGAAAAAGTTCATGTTGATATTTACCTCAGAAGGCTGCAAATAGAAAAGAGGCATTACATTTTTATTTAAATTGTATTTCATATGCCATTGATATTTTTTAATTATTATTATTATTATTTAAAACTCGATTTTGCATGTCACTATAAAGTTATATAAGCCTTGCTTGTTCAATATTCAATGCAAAACTTGTTTGGGTCCCTATTAAAAGGTTCATTTGTTCAACCTTGGTTCACAGCTTTGTTCAGTTTTAAATTTTGGCCCACTCTGTATTTGAGTTTGACACCCCTGCATTATGTACATACAGCTCGCATAAATAGCATGTTAGCATCGATTAGCTTGCAGTCATGCAGTGACCAAATATGTCTGATTAGCACTCCACACAAGTCAATAACATCAACAAAGCTCACCTTAGTGGATTCACGCACAGCATAAAACGTTTGATAGACAAATAGAGACAAAGAAGGAGTGGCATAAAACACGTCTTTCTGTGGCAGCATCAAGGAAAGTTGTACATGTAAACAAACTACGGTGCATTCAAGGACTTCTGAAATTAGTAGGACAAAATGGCGCTCGCCAAATACTCTCATCAGTGAAGCATGTTTAATGTAAACAGTGGGATTTCTAACAATTAGCAAGGTTTGTGTCAGGTTTGTCCTCATACAGAAACCATATTAAAACAAAATATATATATTTTTCCTCATCTTTTTTCCATTTACATACATTTTTGAAAATGCTCCAGGGAGCCACTAGGGCGGCGCTAAAGAGCCGCTTGTGGCTCGAGAGCTGCGCGTTGCCGACCCTCGCTTTAGAGTAATATGACTCAAGTAAAAAGTAGTTATCCAAATGATTACTTCCAGTAAGTATTCAGGGAAGAAAATACTTAAGTACTGAGTCACTCGCACTAATTTCTCATTTATTCAGTAGCTATATTTTAGTGGCACTTACTAGTGTCCCGATGCCAATATTTTGGTACTGGTATTAAAATGTATTTTGATACTTTACAATACTTTTCCGAATGAAGGGGACGGCCAACCACAAATATTTTTATTATTAGCTTTATTTTACCATAACAACTAATGATCCATTACACATATGTTTCTTATTGCAGTTAAAGAATAATTTAGGCATTAAATAAGATAGTGAACATACTTGACGACTTCTCTTTTAGTAGTAAATAAGCAAATAAAGGCTAAGCAAACAAAGGCTATTTACTCGACTGGACTCTCACAATATTATGCTAGATCCACTCGACGTCCGGGGGGGGGGGGGGGTCCCCACATCTGCGGTCCCCTCCAAAGTTTCTCATTGTCATCCCATTGCGTTGAGTTTTTTCTTGCCCTGATGTGGGATCTGAACCGAGGATGTTGTGGCTTGTGCAGCCCTTTGAGACACTTGTGATTTAGGACTATATAAGTAAACTTTGATTGATTGATTGATAATTGGCTGCTGACATATGCAGTCACATATTGTGTCATTTCTCATTTTGTTATTTTATATATATATATATATCTGATAACTCAGTTACAGCTAATTTTATTACCTATTCTGTGTTATGTGTTTTATGTTGCACGATTGCACCAAGAAATATTCCTAGTTTGTGAACCCGTTCTCAAACAATGGAAATAAAAACTATTCTGATTCTGAAAATCTACTTGTTAATTTAATGTTTATCTGCTTTCTGTTTTAACATGTTATATCTACACTTCTGTTAAAATGTAATAAACACATATTATTCTGTTGTTTGATATATACACAAGTTTTGGTTGATACTACAACTTTGGGTATGGATCTAATACCAAGTACCGTATTTTCCGGACCATCTAGTCAGGTCTATTTTCATACAAAAGGCGCACCGGATTATAGATTAAAGGGTATTTTTTCTTTTTTTTTCTGAAAAAATGAAAATACTTCCTTGTGGTCTACATCAGTGTTTTTCAACCACTAGTGTGCCATGAGATACAGTCTGGTGTTTTATATATTTTATATATGTTTCACATATTTGGGTTAAAAACATTTTTTGCAAACCAGTAATTATAGTCTGCAAATTATGTGTTGTTGTTGTTGAGTGTCGGTGCTGTCTAGAGCTCGGCAGAGTAACCGTGTAATACTCTTCCATATCAGTAGGTGGCAGCCGGTAGCTAATTGCTTTGTAAATGCAGGTAAAAATATGTCTTATGCTTAAACCAAAAATAAACAAAAGGTGAGTGCCCTTAAGAAAAGGCATTGAAGCTTAAGAAAGGCTATGCAGAACGAAACTAAAACTGAACTGGCTACAAAGTAAACAAAAACAGAATGCTGGACGACAGCAAAGACTTACTGTGGAGCAAAGACGGCGTCCACAATGTACATCCGAACATGACATGACAATCATCAATGTCCCCACAAAGAAGGATAAAAACAACTAAAATATTCTTGATTGCTAAAACAAAGTAGATGCGGGAAATATCGCTCAAAGGAAGACATGAAACTGCTACAGGAAAATACCAAAACAAGAGAAAAAGCCACCAAAATAGGAGCGCAAGACAAGAACTAAAACACTACACACAGGAAAACAGCAAAAAACTCAAAATAAGTCATGGCGTGATGTGACAGGTCGTGACAGTACACCTACTTTGAGACGAGAGCTATAGTCATGCATGCTTGGTTATGGTTTAAAGTTATATCCAACAATTGCGACAATGAGTTTTAATTGTCAACTGAGTTTATGATTTCTGCTGGTGGTGTGCCTCCGGATTTTTGCAACGCAAAAAATGTGCCTCGGTTCAAAAAAGGTTGAAAAACACTGGTCTACATAACATGTAATGGTGGTTCTTTGGTCAAAATGTTGCATAGATTATGGTTTACAGATCATCTTGAAGTCGCTTTCTGACAGTCACTTCCGGATGCGCAGTTTTGTGGGCGGTCTTATTTATGTGGCTCACCTTCGACAGCGTCTTCTCCCTGTCATCTTTGTTGTAGCGGTGTAGCGTGCAAGGACGGGAGTGGAAGAAGTGTCTAAAAGGTAACTGTTTTAATGACATTCAGACTTTACTTAAATCAATAACGGAGCAGCATCTCCTCATCCGTGGCTCACTAGTGCAATAACTACGCCGGAAATGTGTCCCATGAAAAAACGTCCAACCGGAACTCTCTAATAACTAAAGTTCCTTGGGTGAATAATATAAACTCACTACACCGGTATGTTTTAGCGTTTTCATGGCATGTTTACTGACAGATATATGTAAGAACTTTACACTACTTTATATTAGAAATGGCAACAACGGAGGATGAATGTTCCATAACAAGAAGATAGAGAAAAAGAAGAAGCTTATCGACTACGGTGTCGGCACAGACTACAAAGGCGGTCGCGTGTAAATTTTCAGGACTTCTGCAGATCCCAAACACGGATCAGCAAGTACCAGAAGGTCAGAAAAGTAGCTTTTGCATAATATTGCGAAACAAAACGGCAGATAATATGCCTTACCTTACATACACACCATAATAAATCTCGTATTTTGAAGCACAGTGTTTTATGTGTTTTACACTTATCTGAACTTTTTTTTAAAAGCCTAACCAGGGACAAGGGTTGCAAATTAGCCTGTGGCTCGAAGTCTTATGTACTTTGACATCGGTTACCTATGGGTTGCATTGTTTAATTGTACGGTCCCTGTCAAATAAATACATCAATAAATAAAATAAACAGTACAATCCATCAAGCGGTGTGGCTTCATAGCTTACCAAAGTCATTTAGCATGTTCAGCTATTCCTTGTCCTGCAGGGATGATACTTGTAAGAAACTTAGTTTATTTGTCGACATAGAGGCAACTATTAGTGATTTAGAAGTAACTAAAACACCGTGGAGGGACGTTAGCAAAGACTCTGCAGTGCATTGAGGAAGTTCACTTGTCGCTGTGAAATTTGCTGGGTATCAACCTGCATTATCACAAACGATAGTATTTGAATCTATTGTCGGACAAATTTATATAATTTATATTCTCTGCATTGCCCAACCCAACTTGTTTTAAAGGCCCACTTGTGGTGCGGCGCTTCAGTGTTTAAAGCTCCACCTTTATCGTTAATTTTTCCCTCTTTATGTTTGTCTACACTGTTTCCGCTTGTAAGTGTTGACTCACATACGCCTCAGTTCATATTACCAGCAATGTCACCACTGCAACGCCATTATGTCAACGAAAAAAAAGTAACGGTAATTTTCAAAGGCAGTGTAGTACCTTTTTATTAATACATAAAAGTACAAACACCTACAACTTACTACAATGTGTAGTTGGAAAATAATTATTTTGTGAATTATATTTATATAGTGAAGTGAATTATATTTATATAGCGCTTTTTCTCTTATGACTCATAGTGAAACCCATTATCTAAGTTAGATTTAAACCAGTGTGGGTGGTACTCGGAGCAGGTGGGTAAAGTGTCTTGCCCAAGGCCACCACGGCAGTGACTAAGATGGCGGAAGCGGGGATCGAACCTGGAAGCCTCAAGTTGGTAGCATGGCAGCTCTACCAACCGAGCCAGGCTGAAGTGTGAACATTTTGTACTGACACAGATGACAGCGCATGGTATAAAAGTTATTTTTCATAGTTTTTAAGTAAACATTGAAGAGGTCTGCTACCTCTTGTGCCATGCCGTGGTTTTATAATAACGATGTGTCACTTTTTACAGTGTGTATTTGAGTGCGGTCATGTGACTGCCAGGCTCCGTTTGATTGGTGAAAAGGAGTCAAACGTCACTTGTGCTTATGTTGGATTGGTGAAACAAAGTCATGTGACAGTGCTAATGGAAATAAATCTCTCTGACGAGCCAAAATACTCAAGTGGAAGTAAAAAATTATGTTGCATTAAAACTATTCTGACAAATACAAAAGAGCCAAAAAGTTACTTAAGTAAATTTAAAAGAGTAACTATTGTGAATTACTACCCCCCTGTTAACCACAAATGCCCTGAGTTCGCCTAAACGATTTAAGCATTATGCACTCAGAAAATGAAGAAAAATGTAAAAAAAAGAACTAATAAAAGGCATGTTTACACATTTTATCCAGATTTTCACCAAAATCTACGACAGCTGAGCTTGTAATTAGAACACAACCTGTTTCAGGATTTGTTCCCTGATTTGTTGTGAACATAAAAAGACAGTAATGTAACTACAATAATGGCAATCATATTCACGTACAGTCGCCCCTCCTTTATCGCTATTAATTGGTTCAAGACCCAACCGCAAGTGGATTTCATCAAATTCGGAATATTTATTTACAAATGAATATTTTCATAGAGCATTAAAAACCTTTTTAGAACTTTCCAAATAATTTTTTTGACATTATTAGGACCCTTTCGACATTAAATAACCCTTACCTAGTCACCTTTACATTTGTTCTACCCAACATAATAACAGAAAATTAGACATATACTGGACTGTAATATAAAATAAATTGATTGACATCCAATTTTATTACAATTCTGAATCGATCCAGAATTTTAGGAATTCATTTTTAAAAATATGTTTTTAGGCCATTTCTCGGTTTACTGGATGTACACATTTATACGTCAGCAATCAATGGCAGAGCTTTTGTAGCATGTAACCTGTTTTGAGGAGGTTTTATCATAATTTATTAACCAAATAATATATTGTGAGAATCAAATTTTAAAACAAAATGGTGACGGACAATTGTTATGTACTTTTCTTCCAGAAAGTATTTTGATAATAATGTGGATTGGAATGTTTGGGTTAAAGGGGAACTATACTTTTTTTTGTTGAATTTTGACTATTATTCACAATCATTATGTAAGACAGGAACACATGTTTTTCCTTTTTAATGCATTGTAACTTGTAATATGCGGCAAGTACGAGGTGGCGAACAATGCAGCTCTAAAAAAACATCCAAAAAGTGCAAACAATACTCTATTTACATCTTGTGACCTAAAAAATATTAGCGATATTGTTATTAAAAGACAGGGGTGTCCAAACACTTGGGGGCTGCATTGCACTAAAAGAATGTGGCTGGGGTCCGAAAGTCGACTGCATATAAAATAGCCATATATACAGGTATATGTATGTACGTTATATAGCCTATATGTATCTATATTAATATAATGGATATGTAATTGTATAGTAAGAGTATGTGAAAGTTCAACTATTACCTTGTTTACTTAAAGTTTTGTAGTCAACCAGAAATATTAAGCAGTTAAAAACACCAAACATGGATACATTATAATACAATATATAATACAATGTGTGTATATATATATATATATATATATATATATATATATATATATATATATATATATATATATATATATATATATATGGGACGGCGTGGCGTGGCGCAGTGGAAGAATGGCCGTGCGCGACCCGAGGGTCCCTGGTTCAATCCCCACCTAGTACCAACCTCGTCATGTCTGTTGTGTCCTGAGCAAGACACTTCACCCTTGCTCCTGATGGGTGCTGGTTAGCGCCTTGCATGGCAGCTCCCTCCATCAGTGTGTGAATGTGTGCGTGAATGGGTAAATGTGGAAGTAGTGTCAAAGCGCTTTGAGTACCTTGAAGGTAGAAAAGCGCTATACAAGTACAACCCATTTATCATTTATTTATTTATTTATATATATATATACACAGTGATTAAAAAAATTCCAAATTACACGCTTTATATGGGTGTGTGTGTATATATATATATATATATCCATCCATCCATCTTCTTCCGCTTATCCGAGGTCGGGTCGCGGGGGCAGCAGCCTAAGCAGGGAAGCCCAGACTTCCCTCTCCCCAGCCACTTCGTCCAGCTCCTCCCGGGGGATCCCGAGGCGTTCCCAGGCCAGCCGGGAGACATAGTCTTCCCAACGTGTCCTGGGTCTTCCTCGTGGCCTCCTACCGGTCGGACATGCCCTAAACACCTCCTTAGGGAGGCGCCCGGGTGGCATCCTGACCAGATGCCCGAACCACCTCATCTGGCTCCTCTCGATGTGGAGGAGCAGCGGCTTTACTTTGAGCTCCCCCCGGATGGCAGAGCTTCTCACCCTATCTCTAAGGGAGAGCCCCGCCACCCGGCGGAGGAAACTCATTTCGGCCGCTTGTACCCGTGATCTTGTCCTTTCGGTCATAACCCAAAGCTCATGACCATAGGTGAGGATGGGAACGTAGATCGACCGGTAAATTGAGAGCTTTGCCTTCCGGCTCAGCTCCTTCTTCACCACAACGGATCGATACAGCGTCCGCATTGCTGAAGACGCCGCACCGATCCGCCTGTCGATCTCACCATCCACTCTTCCCTCACTCGTGAACAAGACTCCGAGGTACTTGAACTCCTCCACTTGGGGCAAGATCTCCTCCCCAACCCGGAGATGGCACTCCACCCTTTTCCGGGCGAGAACCATGGACTCGGACTTGGAGGTGTTGATTCTCATCCCAGTCGCTTCACACTCGGCTGCGAACCGATCCAGTGAGAGCTGAAGATCCTGGCCAGATGAAGCCATCAGGACCAAATCATCTGCAAAAAGCAGAGACCTAATCCTGCAGCCACCAAACCGGATCCCCTCAACGCCTTGACTGCGCCTAGAAATTCTGTCCATAAAAGTTATGAACAGAATCGGTGACAAAGGGCAGCCTTGGCGGAGTCCAAACCTCACCGGAAACGTGTCCGACTTACTGCCGGCAATGCGAACCAAGCTCTGACACTGATCATACAGGGAGCGGACCGCCACAATCAGACAGTCCGAAACCCCATACTCTCTGAGCACTCCCCACAGGACTTCCCGAGGGACACGGTCGAATGCCTTCTCCAAGTCCACAAAGCACATGTAGACTGGTTGGGCAAACTCCCATGCACCCTCAAGGACCCTGCCGAGAGTATAGAGATGGTCCACAGTTCCACGACCAGGACGAAAACCACTCTGTTCCTCCTGAATCCGAGGTTCGACTATCCGGCGTAGCCTCCTCTCCAGTACACCTGAATAGACCTTACCGGGAAGGCTGAGGAGTGTGATCCCACGATAGTTAGAACACACCCTCCGGTTCCCCTTTTTAAAGAGAGGAACCACCACCCCGGTCTGCCAATCCAGAGGTACTGCCCCCGATGTCCACGCGATGCTGCAGAGTCTTGTCAACCAAGACAGCCCTACAGCATCCAGAGCCTTAAGGAACTCTGGGCGGATCTCATCCACCCCCGGGGCCTTGCCACCGAGGAGCTTTTTAACTACCTCAGCAACCTCAGCCCCAGAAATAGGAGAGCCCACCACAAATTCCCCAGGCACTGCTTCCTCATAGGAAGACGTGTTGGTGGGATTGAGGAGGTCTTCGAAGTATTCCCTCCACCGATCCACAACTTCCGCAGTCGAGGTCAGCAGAACACCATCCGCACCATACACGGTGTTGGTAGTGCACTGCTTCCCCTTCCTGAGGCGGCGGATGGTGATCCAGAATCGCTTCGAAGCCGTCCGGAAGTCGTTTTCCATGGCGTCCCCGAACTCCTCACATGTCCGAGTTTTTGCTTCCGCGACCGCTGAAGCCGCACACCGCTTGGCCTGTCGGTACCTGTCCGCTGCCTCAGGAGTCCCATGACCCAAAAGAACCCGATAGGACTCCTTCTTCAGCTTGACGGCATCCCTCACCGCCGGTGTCCACCAACGGGTTCTAGGATTACCGCCACGACAGGCACCAACTACCTTGCGGCCACAGCTCCAATCAGCCGCCTCGACAATAGAGGTGCGGAACATGGTCCACTCGGACTCAATGTCCAGCACCTCCCTCATGACATGTTCAAAGTTCTTCCGGAGGTGGGAATTGAAACTCTCTCTGACAGGAGACTCTGCCAGACGTTCCCAGCAAACCCTCACAATGCGTTTGGGCCTGCCAGGTCTGTCCGGCATCCTCCCCCACCATCGCAGCCAACTCACCACCAGGTGGTGATCGGTAGAAAGCTCCGCCCCTCTCTTCACCCGAGTGTCCAAAACATGAGGCCGCAAATCCGATGACACAACTACAAAGTCGATCATAGAACTGCGGCCTAGGGTGTCCTGGTGCCAAGTGCACATATGGGCACCCTTATGCTTGAACATGGTGTTCGTTATGGACAATCCGTGACGGGCACAAAAGTCCAATAACAAAACACCACTTGGGTTCAGATCCGGGCGGCCATTCTTCCCAATCACGCCTCTCCAGGTTTCACTGTCGTTGCCAATATGAGCGTTGAAGTCCCCCAGTAGAACGAGGGAATCACCCGGGGGAGCACTCTCAAGTACTCCCTCGAGTGAATCCAAAAAGGGTGGGTACTCTGAGCTGCTGTTTGGCGCGTAAGCGCAAACAACAGTCAGGACCCGTCCCCCCACCCGAAGGCGGAGGGAAGCTACCCTCTCGTCCACCGGGTTGAACTCCAACATGCAGGCTCTGAGCCGGGGGGCAACAAGAATTGCCACCCCAGCCCGTCGCCTCTCACTGCTGGCAACGCCAGAGTGGAAGAGAGTCCAGCCCCTCTCGAGAGAACTGGTTCCAGAGCCCTTGCTGTGCGTCGAGGTGAGTCCGACTATATCCAACCGGAACTTCTCTACCTCGCGCACTAGCTCAGGCTCCTTCCCCCCCAGCGAGGTGACGTTCCACGTCCCAAGAGCTAGCTTCTGTAGCCGAGGATCGGACCGCCAAGTGCCCTGCCTTCGGCTACCGCCCAGCTCACATTGCACCCGACCTCTATGGCCCCTGCTATGGGTGGTGAGCCCATTGGAGGGGGGACCCACGTTGCCTCTTCGGGCTGTGCCCGGCCGGGCCCCATGGGGACAGGCCCGGCCACCAGGCGCTCGCCATCGTGCCCCAACTCCGGGCCTGGCTCCGGAGGGGGGCCCCGGTGACCCGCGTCCGGGCGAGGGAAATCTGAGTCTCGGTTCTTGCATTTCCATAGAAGTCTTTGAGCTGCTCTTTGTCTGATCCCTCACCTAGGACCTGTTTGTCTTGGGAGACCCTACCAGGGGGCATGGAAGCCCCCGGACAACATAGCTCCTAGGATCATTGGGACATGCAAACTCCTCTACCACGTTAAGGTGGCAGCTCAGAGAGGAGTATATATATATATATATATATATATATATATATACATACACACACCAGTGACGTGCGGGGAGGTTGATGGCTGGTAAGGCACTGACTTCATCACAGTCAGATTTACAAACACATGAACCCTAAAGAGTATCCTATTCACCATTTGATTGGCAGCAGTTAACGGGTTATGTTTAAAATCTCATACCAGCATTTTTCCCTGCTTGGCACTCAGCATCAAGGGTTGGAATTGGGGGTTAAATCACCAAAAATTATTCCCGGGCGCGGCGCCGCTGCTGCCCACTGCTCCCCTCACCTCCCAGGGGGTGATCAAGGGATGGGTCAAATGCAGAGGACAAATTTCATTACACCTAGTGTGTGTGTGACAATCATTGGTACTTTAACTTAACTTTAACTTTACACATACAAACTGTAGCACACAAAAAAGCACATTTAATAAAAAAAAACGTTATTATGGTCTTACCTTTACTTATAAATAAAGTCCATTCGCCGCTGTTGTGCTGGATTAATGAACCCCCTGATGGGTGTGTTATATCAACTAAAGCCCTCACTTAAACTTTCCACGTGCAAGATTGAATCTATTTAAAAAAGTGTAACCGAGGGTTTATAAATGTCGCCTATACTGTATGAAACTACAAAATAACAAACACGGAGGCTCCAGTTTACATGAGGACCACTTTATTTACCTTCTTTCAAAAACCTGCGCTCCACTACAACATGTCATCACTTCCGCTCTTGGCGCCTTCAAAATAAGAGCTCAAGGCATATACTGTATAACAGCGCATAACAGGAACTTAACATCACAAATAGGAAAGCCCTTTCCATGATGGCAGGTGAGGCCCCGCTTTATATGGGTGTGTGTGTGTATATATATATATATATATGTATATATATATATATATATATATATATATATATATATATTGGGTCATATGTAAAAATGCTGTGCTGTATTTGTTTCAATGCACAATTTATGGGCATTGACCTGAATTACTTACGATGTCCGCAAGATGGCAGCAAAGTTTTAGTCATCAGAATCTCAGATGTTTAGAATTGATTTGAAAACATCCTGCAGAGTAGATTCCTTCATCATATCTTGAGGGGCCAAATTGTGGTAGTTTGGACAAACCGCACTGTGATCACAAAGAGCTAAATAGCTTATGCTGCTATATTGACATTGAGCCGGTGAGCTGCTGCATCGCCTCTCAGTTGGTGAAAGTTAATTCTAGATTATAAATCAGGCCTCTCACCTGGATAGTTGAAGGTTGCGGACATAAACCGAGAAGTTGGTCAACTGTGACCCGTAGATGGCGAGAAAGACACAAAGAGGCGCTCGTTTTAACCCTTTGTGAGGATTATGATTATTTATTCAGAGCAGACATTGTACAGTAAGTGATTGTTTTATTCTGTTCATAATTTATATTTCTTGTTTAGAACTTAGCAAGACTGCTACATGATGCTTAGTGTTTTACTAAAGCTTCATCTGTTTAGCACACAGCTTCTACAACTTATAGCTCATCCTCCTTATATTCAGGCTCAAAAATATAAAGTTCTGGATCATCATTTGTCCCAAAGTATTCTTAATTGTCTCTGACAAAGTCTTTAATGAGTGGTAGTGTCGTTATTATTGAAGGGAAAAGCGAACGTTGTGATGCATCTGTGAAATGAACAAGCCACCATATGCTCAAAATGATCAAAATACGTAAATATTACATGTTATTATGAATGTTACCACATTACATATACACTTACAGTGTGTATATAAAACGATAAGGGAGGTGTTTGATTGTTTTTAGAGCGCTAACTCTATTGTCTCCATTGTTAGCTGACCTTTGCTTGCAATTATTTACGACTAAGAATGCATAAAAAACATGTTTTTGTCTAACATAGATCGTAAATGATAGACAAAATAAATAAATAAAGTATAGTTCCCCTTTAATTATTTTAATTAGGATGCACTTCAAAGAAATAACTGATCAGGGCAAGCTTCCATTTATGAATGAATGAAAACTGGTCTTTATGACCTGTGACTGTACGTTCAGCATACAGTATAGCACAGACTTTGGCAAATTAAGGCCCGGGGGCCGCATGCTTTTCAATCAGGCCCACCGGACATTCCCAAATACATTTTTTGATCTTTAAGATGGAAACTGTAGCTGCCATTATGTGCAGTGATGTTTTCAAATGACCGTAAGTCTTGAACTCTACAAAGTATTTCAATGGTTGGAATCTGCGCTTTTGCATGATATACTAGTTACTATGGTAATCTAAGTCACAGCAGCTCAGACGAGGCACCAAGCAGTGTGGGTCGGGCGCGTTTCCACAGAGTGTCACCCTGAAATGCGGGTGTCAGACGCGGAAGGAGATTTTTACAACAAAGTTCTGCAAGAAAAGTGATATTATATTAGATGTGTCAGATTGTAGGTGGGTTTTTTTACACTTTGCATTCATATTTGCCGTGTTTGTTGCATTTTTGTTGCGTTTCGCTTGATTGTAATATATGTCGATCGAAAGCGGGTGTTAGTTCATATGTTGTCAATATTCAGGGTTTTATCGTTCATAGTTAATATTGTAAATCCCACATTCTTTATTTTCATGTACAAACCCCGTTTCCATATGAGTTGGGAAATTGTGTTAGATGTAAATATAAACGAAATACAATGATTTGCAAATCATTTTCAACCCATATTCAGTTGAATATGCTACAAAGACAACATATTTCATGTTCAAACTGATAAACTTTTTTTTTTTGCAAATAATCATTAACTTTAGAATTTGATGCCAGCAACACATGACAAAGAAGTTGGGAAAGGTGGCAATAAATACTGATAAAGTTGAGGAATGCTCATCAAACACTTATTTGGAACATCCCACAGGTGAACGGCAAATTGGGAACAGGTGGGTGCCATTATTGGGTATAAAAGTAGATTCCATGAAATGCTCAGTCATTCACAAACAAGGATGGGGCGAAGGTCACCACTTTGTCAACAAATGCGTGAGCAAATTGTTGAACAGTTTAAGAAAAACCTTTCTCAACCAGCTATTGCAAGGAATTTAGGGATCTCACCATCTACGCTCCGTAATATCATCAAAGGGTTCAGAGAATCTGGGGAAATCACTGCACATAAGCAGCTAAGCCCGTGACCTTCAATCCCTCAGGCTGTACTGCATCAACAAGCGACATCAGTGTGTAAAGGATATCACCACATGGGCTCAGGAACACTTCAGAAACCCACTGTCAGTAACTACAGTTGGTCACTACATCTGTAAGTGCAAGTTAAAACTCTCCTATGCAAGGCGAAAACCGTTTGTCAACAACACCCAGAAACACCGTCGGCTTTGCTGGGCCTGAGCTCATCTAAGATGGACTGATACAAAGTGGAAAAGTGTTCTGTGGTCTGACGAGTCCACATTTCAAATTGTTTTTGGAAACTGTGGACGTCGTGTCCTCCGGACCAAAGAGGAAAACAACCATCCGGATTGTTACAGGCGCAAAGTTGAAAAGCCAACATCTGTGATGGTATGGGGGTGTATTAGTGCCCAAGACATGGGTAACTTACACATCTGTGAAGGCGCCATTAATTCTGAAAGGTACATACAGGGTTTGGAGCAACATATGTTGCCATCCTTCGTCATTGTGTTGCTTATTTCAGCAACACAATGCCAAGCCACGTGTTACATCATTGTGGCTTCATAGTAAAAGAGTGCGGATACTAGACTGGCCTGCCTGTAGTCCAGACCTGTCTCCCATTGAAAATGTGTGGCGCATTATGAAGCCTAAAATACCACAACGGTGACCCCTGGACTGTTGAACAACTTAAGCTGTACATCAAGCAAGAATGGGAAAGAATTCCACCTGAGAAGCTTAAAAAATGTGTCTCCTCGGTTCCCAAACGTTTACTGAGTGTTGTTAAAAGGAAAGGCCATGTAACACAGTGGTGAACATGCCCTTTCCCAACTACTTTGGCATGTGTTGCAGCCATGAAATTCTAAGTTAATTATTATTTGCTAAAAAAAAATAAAGTTTATGAGTTTGAACATCAAATATCTTGTCTTTGTAGTGCATTCAATTGAATATGGGTTGCAAAGGATTTGCAAATCATTGTATTCCGTTTATATTTACATCTAACACTATTTCCCAACTCAAATGGAAACGGGGTTTGTACATTCTGGGTGTCTCATTCAGTTAAAAAATTTAAAATTTCGTTCCGTTTTTTCAGGCTATCATAACGGTTTTAGCATTCAATCAGACATTATTGTGAGGTTCTGTATTAGTGTTCCTAAAAATAGATATACCGGCCCATTTTTTTCTCTAAATTCCCAGAGTCAAAATAATTGCCCAGGCCTGGTATAGGACCGCCATTGATTCAGCTTGTCTCTGTACTTCATCACATCAAATAGGCCAACAGCTTTGAAACCCTCCAGAGATTGTAGTAGTATTATTTTTTTTTTCAGAACTGAACAATCACCTCCTTACGTTTCTGTTTCCTTTTCCAGTAAGAGCAGTTCCAGCTCCTGTTTGAAGGAGAAAATAGAAAAACACCAGAATTTGATAGCCAACTCGGTGCACTGTACTATACTCCGTCCAACTGTCTGAGAGAGGCCACTTCCCCGAAATTTGCAGCAAGTAGTTTTTGTTGAATCATACAACGCGTGAACGAAAGTATTGGGACAAAAACAGGCACTGAAAAGTAAAGAACATGTGGAGTACTGTGCAGACTTTGGTTTGTGTCTGTCAGATTTGTTGTGTTCCCACAAAGTTGGGGGGGGGGTTGTCCAAAGTGCAGCCTGTGGTTTTTTTAATGGCCTGTAGAAAAAAAATTAAACAACAACAAAACATGGTGCAATACAGCAAAAAGTAACATCGTAAAGAACACCAGCTGAAATGTTACTTGAATGCATGTCATTTGTTTGTATAAAACTTGGTAACAGTTTTATCTACAGTTGTTACAAACGACTAAGAATACCTTTAAACTTGAAATACACATTGGTTTATTGGTTTTCGTTAATAATGTGTTCCAAATGGTTAAAAATTAAGGCTGTGAATCGTTGGCTAACTCCCGATTCCTATTCAGTTTGATTATTTGGGGTAACGATGCGATTCAGAATTGATTCTCGATTCAAAACGATTCTCGATTCAAAATCAATACTTTTTTTTAATCAATATTGGGTAGCAGTTCTATGATTAACTACATTCCCCCTACAATAGATAAACAGCTCTGATTAATTACTATAATACTTAAAAGAAAAGTTTTTTTTTCCAAATAAAATTCTACAGAAACATTTAATAAAATCAAACAAAAATAAGGCAACAAGAGAAATATCCAACATTTCTCTTTTCTAAAGTAAATATTTACACTTTTTTTTAATAGATTTTAGATTTTTTTGAATCGATAAATAATCAAATATAAAATAAAGAAAATAGGAATCGCGATTAATTCGAAAATCTATTTTTTTTTGACAGCCGTAGTAAAAACCTAAACAATTTTTCTATTAAAATAATGTAAATAAAAATAATTTGTTAATATGAACACAAATCCTTTTTTATAGAGCATATTCATAGTTGTACACGCAGGAAACAAAACAAAATACAAATAAATTACCAAGTGAATGCGGAGGGAGGACTGCCAACAACACCGTCTTACTTGCGTGCTTGAAATGTGGTGTGAGATTAGAAAACAAAAAAACTGTTAAGACATTTTCAAAACAAGCACTCAGCATTTAACTTAAAAGTAGTAATTTATTTCAAAGAATAGTAAACCCTCGTTTATCGCTGTTAATTGGCTCCAGGCCTGACCATGCTCAATGAATTTCCACGAAGCAGGTATTATAAAATATTTTCATTGCTAGAGCATAAAATACTTGTTTACAACTTTCTAAATATGTTTTTAACATTGTGAGAGTCCCCTTTACACTTGTTTACTCTAATATAGTACTATGCTGCTTGAGGCTGAGCCAATCAGTGGCCATGATACTGAAGAGTGCACCCGGATTGGTTTGCTCTTATCTAGTGACCAATACTACTATAGAATTAGGGTTGCACAATTCTGTTGACCAATCAGAATTGTTGAGCCTCGCGTTTGTTCGTCTCTTGTTTCAAACAGGTAGAAAGACGTCTCACTTTATGCATGGCTCTCAGCACCTGAGCGCGTTTATTTAACAGTAGAATTAACTGAACGCAGTGAGACCTTTTTTCAGTCATTCACAATTAGGGATGTCCCGATCCAGGTTTTTGCACTTCCGATCCGATACTGATATTGTTTTTGCACTTCCGATCCGATACCGATACTGACCGATACTGGCCTATCCGAGCATGTATTAAAGTTTAAATTTATTTAGCCTACTTAGTTGTCAGAATCATGTTGAAAAGGGTTTTAGTACTCTTGATAACAACTAGCCAGCTGAATTAGGGGAGTTTGAATAATACACAATGGTTGGTAACAAGAAACTGACCTGTTTATTCAAGGATAAACACAAAATAGACAAAATTATACATGACAAACAGAAATGGCATCATTGAAACTAGGGCTGGGCGATATGGCCTTTTTTTAATATTGCGATATTTTAAGGCCATATTGCGATACACGATAAATATCTCGATATTTTGCCTTAGCCTTGAATGAATACTTGATGCATATAATCACAGCAGTATGATGATTCTATGTGTTTTGATTGATTGATTGAGACTTTCATTAGTAGGTTGCACAGTGAAGTACATATTCCGTACAATTGACCACTAAATGGTAACACCCGAATAAGTTTTTCAACTTGTTTAAGTCGGGGTCCACGATGATACAGATATATACTATCAGATATATACTATCATCATAATATAGTCATCACACGAGATAATCACATTGAATTATTTACATTATTTATAATCCAGGGTGTGGAGGGGGGCGCCGGATGTAAGTGTCAAAAAGACAACCAAAAGAGTTTGATATGAGAATAAATCTAAAGTTAAAATATAGGGTAGAAATGCACCCATTTGGAGGAAATGTAGTCTTGATTTTCAAAATTTTCTTTCAAGGCTTGCATGTCTACATTAAAACATTCTTCTTCATACTGCATTAATATATGCTACTTTTAAACTTTCATGCAGAGAAGGAAATCACAACTAAAAAAAATAAAAAAAAATTCATACGGTGTTGATGTGGAAATTTTTGCCTCGGCATTTTGATGGTGTGGACGTGTGGCACCGAATGGAGATAAGCGTCTCGACAGACGTTACAATATTTGAACAATGATGACGAAAACTGTTTTCTCTGTCGTGTCCGTGTGTCGAAAATTGTTATGCGCTTATTTTTTTATTTGATTTTGTGCGTGGCATATAATTGCTATGCGCAGAGGACGATTGAGCAGTGCGTAATTGCTCAGGCGCGCACCATAGAAGGAACGTTGGTCACACGGCTGCGCTAGCATCACAGCTAACGTTAGCCATGCTGCTACCTCTCTGCTGGGAGAGGACGTATACGTATGTGACGTATGACGTGACAGTATGTGACGTGTGACGTGACAGTATGTGACGTGTGTAAGAAGGTGCGCTTGCTGTCTGTGAGAGGGAGACACATAAAAGAGTGAGAAGAGCCTGTCGTGTAATGCCAGCAGCTAAAAGCAACTGCGTGAGAATCCACAGACCTGTGGATGTGTTGAAGGTGTGCTGGAAAATGCGGAATGGAAATTAGGGATCAGCAGAAAAGTGGAATGTATTATTTAAATCGGTGCGTTGAAAAACACGGACCGCAGTTTTTTTTTAAACTGGATCTGGATTGCCATTTTCCCATGCCTTGCCGATACGCATTTTTTGGCAAATATCGGCGGCCGATCCGATCCAAATATCGGATCGGGACATCCCTATTCACAATCTTGGTCTCGGTGGGCGTAGACTATAGCGGGGCGCCAGTTTTACGCGCACAGGAAACCCGGACAGATATCCGCCCTACTCGCGACTCGCCGCAAAGTAACACAAATTAGGAGGAACAATTATGATTACAAAGTCAAATGTGTCATTGTGGGAATATTTCAGCTTCCAATCGGATGGGCAATATGAGCCCATCAGCACGGACGAACAATCGAGAATGCAGTGATCACGTGATGGCAACAAACAAAAAGAAAACTTCCAACTTCAATTTTCCTTTTATTAAATTTTTTTTTTGTCCTGTCCAAAGCTACTCAGGCTCATAATGTTGATGTCAACTTCAATTTTCCAACTTGGAAAAAAGGCACTTTTAAGATTTTCAATATTTATTTAAGTTACATTTTTGTTTACATAAATGAGAGTCCATTTTATTTTTTGTTTATTTATTTAGTATATAAAAGTTATTTAACTTCCAATTACAGTACAATAATAAATAATTATACAGTTAATGTAATTTTAAATGGGTACTTGCATTATTATATATTATGATTACATTATAAACACTTTTCTCAATTAGTTCTATAGTTTAAGAGTATGATGTAGACAAAAGCTCTGAGTGTGTCTGCATAAAGCCAAATATTTTGGAAAATAAATTGTTGCATATTGTTCCAATGTGGTGCCTTGAGACAAGAATATGTTGATTGACGGTCTAAAAGTAACATGGCTTCCTTCACTCGTTATTTTCACAGTTTTTTGCATTTTTATGTATAAAATATAAAAATCGCGAATAGCAATTTTGGAGAGAAAAATCGCAGTTAGTTTTTTTTTTATAGCGCAGCCCTATGTAGTATAGATGATTTGTGTTCATTTAGCCATTTATATGCAAAATTATGTAGAATATGCAAAAAAAATAATCTATGATGAAAAGATGATGTGAGTGTTACAGTAGGTAGCACTGTAATTTTTCCTCATTCTTGTAAAAATCTTGCGTGTGACTTAATCATTAAGGAGGGGTACTATCCAGGACTAGCTGCAATGTGCTCAAACAACCACCAGATAGCATCTGTGAGCAGATAATGCTGTATCATCTCTGTCTATTTCGAACTTATCAGTTCGGTACTGCATTCTTTACTCGCACTTAAAATAAAATATGAGGCAAAATTAAACTGTAGCATCTGTTTATGGCAAGGGACGATTGTAGGCCTACACATGTGTAACCACGGATATCCAGAAGATGTGTAACAGCGGCTAATTGGCTGCGCTGTCGAGCGTCTCCATTCTTTGCCATCCGTCTGTCTGTGTAAATGGACTTTTTTTGGCGCTTTTTGGATGGTTATTTAGCGGGCTTTATGGGTGGATTAGAGGAGTCCCCAGTGACTTCATTGTTTGCTGACTTTTGCTCGCGTTTATTTATGTTTTAGAATGCATAAAAAAAGAAAAACATACAGTACAGGTCAAAAGTTTGGACACTCCTTCTCATTCAATGGGTTTTCTTTATTTTCGTGACTATTTACATTGTAAATTGTCACTGAAGGCATCAACACTATGAATGAACACATGTGGAGTTATGTACTAAAAAAAAGGTGAAATAACTGAAAACATGTTTTATATTTTAGTTTCTTCAAAATAGCCACCCTTTGCTCAGATTACTTTTTCGCACACTCTTGGCATTCTTTCGATGAGCTTCAAGAGGTGGTCGCCTAAAATGGTTTTCACTTCACAGGTGTGCTTGAAGCTCATTGAGAGAATGCCAAGAGTGTGCAAAGCCGTAATCAGAGCAAAGGGTGGCTATTTTGAAGAAACTAGAATACAAAACATGTTTTCAGTTATTTCACGTTTTTTTGTTAAGTACATAACTCCATATGTGTTCATTCATAGTTGTGATGCCTTTGGTGACAATCTACAATGTAAATTGTCATGAAAATAAAGAAAACGCATTGAATAAGGAGAAGGTGTGTCCAAACTTTTGACCTGTACTTTGTGTTCTTGTCTTAAATAGGGATTGTGAATGATAGGCAAAATTCCCAAAAATGCAGTTCTCCTTTTACTCGTAAATTAAAAATATATACATAAATACATATTTTGAAAGTTTAGAAACTGCGTTATGTTTTGTGGCTCCAGCCTATTTTTTCATAATCGTGGAAAGGGCGCACATCTTATACTATAGCAGTGTGGTGCGTTCAGGGACACTCTGAAAACACGAAACCTAAACTTCTCGTTGACTTTAATTATTACTTTATGCCAGAAGAGCTAACTTATTTTTTTTTCAAGAAAATCAATCTACACAACGTGTATTTCGTACTAACACCGAGTGTTATTTTTGTCTAAAACCGTATATGAAAACTGAGGTACAATAAACGTTTTTAGTATTCTACATAATAAAATAATAAAAGTAGTAAACAGTCTCCTTACCCTTTGATTTGATCAGTATGCAGTCCTCGGTGGAATAAATATGAACCCCCCTACAGGAGTCAAATCCTAGTTTTTGGAAGATGCGGTTGTAGAAGTGGTTCTAGCGCTGGTGGGACTGTGCGCCACTCCCGCCCCTCTTGGCGCTCCGTACGCGGCACCCTGACGCAGTGTGCTCAGCCAGCCCGCAGGCTGCAGTGCGCCGCCCTCGGAGCCACAGAAGCCGGACTCTACCACACACGAGCCGAGGAGTCTCCGCAAGACGACGGACGGCGCCGAAGGAACCCGAATCATGACGGCCATCTTCGGGACGCTGGTGAAACTTCTTTGGTGCTGCTTTGCCGTTTCTCTTCCTTACGCCGTGCGCGCACAAACAGGTTAGTTTGAAACTGTTTTATTTTTTTGCACTTTTAGAACACAACCAATGTCGATCTGTTCCCAAAATGACCGTTTTAGAACATTTAGAGATGTTTTGCTGACTTGTGACAATGCATAATAATCCCATCAGGGATCTGTCATCCCAGGACCAGCATGCGAGGTCCTGTGCAGACTTTATGGAGCATGGTGGTATCTCCATCAGGTCTGAATGACTCACAGACAGTCTATATCACCTTTCACTTGACCTTTTGGGGTCTTGGGTGGGTTGCCTCTTTGAAATTTACACCAGATAATCTTTACTGACTTCTACCTCAGACCACCTTGGCATAAATTAGCACATTTCACGCTGATGGTTACTCCAATAATTTTTGCCGCGTTAAATTAAATAATCTTGGTACTGCACAATCTACTCAAAAGTTACATCACTGCAAGCTACAACCACAATGATAAGAAATGCATGTTTGTAAACAACTAGGGATGTCCGATAAGGGCTTTTTTGCCGATATCCGATATTCCGATATTGTCCAACTCTTAATTACCGATTCCGATATCAACCGATACCGATATATACAGTCATGGAATTAACACATAATTATGCCTAATTTTGTTGTGATGCCCCGCTGGATGCATTAAACAATGTAACAAGGTTTTCCAAAATAAAGAAACTCAAGTTATGGAAAAAAATGCCAACATGGCACTGCCATATTTATTATTGAAGTCACAAAGTGCATTATTTTTTTTTAAATTGCCTCAAAACAGCAGCTTGGAATTTGGGACATGCTCTCCCAGAGCATGAGGAGGTTGAGGTGGGGGGCGTAGGGGGTAGCAGGGGTGTATATTGTAGCGTCCCGGAAGAATTAGTGCTGCAAGGGGTTCTGGGTATTTGTTCTGTTGTGTTTATGTTGTGTTACGGTGTGGATGTTGTCCCGAAATGTGTTTGTCATTCTTGTTTGGTGTGGGTTCACAGTGTGGCGCATATTTGTAACAGTGTTAAAGTTGTTTATACGGACACCCTCAGTGTGACCTGTATGGCTGTTGACCAAGTATGAATTGCATTCACTTGTGTGTGTGAAAAGCCGTAGATATTATGTGATTGGGCTGGCACGCAAAGGCAGTGCTTTTAAGGTCTATTGGCGCTCTGTTCTTCTCCCTATGTCCGTGTACCACTACGTACAGCGGGGTTTAAAAAGTCATATATTTTACTTTTTTAAACCGATACCGATAATTTCCGAACCGATACAGATAATTTCCAATATTACATTTTAAAGCACAATATTATCGGACATCTCTATAAACAAGCATAATGCACCCCGCATGGCATCCACATTGTACACTACCTGCTAAAGTTTGGAGACGCGTCGTCATTTATTAGTAAGAAAAGGTGTGTTTAAACTTTTTTTTTGGCGGTACATTATTTATCTGACAAGAACAACTGTCATAACTTCATCAGAATTTATATAAATTTGGGCCCAAGTTAAAATCTGAGGTGCTCTTAAACAAAGGGGAACAGTACTTTCTTTGGAATTCTGCCCATTGTCGTCGTTCGGTCTATTTTAGGGGGCTGAAGCGATCATTGGTGGAACATTGACGTAAATTCCTAAAACATTATTTTCGCCTGTTTTTGCTAATTTGATGTATGTATTCAGTGTTTGTTTTGTAATTCTTTGCACGAGCATCAACAAACCTATTGTGGGCTAAGCTCCCCCTGTTCTTCAAACCTAGTGACGCCCCTGTTTTTGCCTATTATTCACACTCCTCATGTCAGACAAGAACACATGTTTTTTATGTATTCTAATTCGTAAATAAATGTTAGCAAGAGTCAGCTAAAAATTGAGCCCATGGGAATCGCTCTATTCTGCCTATACAGCGTAAACCTCCATTCAAGGTTTTATATACACGCTCTAAGTATGTACAGTACAGGCCAAAAGATTGGACACACCTTATCCTCATTCAATGCCTTTTCTTTATTTTCATGACTATTTACATTGTAGATTGTCACTGAAGGAATCAAAACTTTGAATGAACACATGTGGAGTTATGTACTTAACAAAAAAAGGTGAAATAACTGAAAACAAGTTTTATATTCTAGTTTCTTCAAAATAGCCACCCTTTGCTCTGATTACTCCTCTGTGCACTCTTGGCATTCTCTCGATGAGCTTCAAGAGGTAGTCACCTGAAATGGTTTTCACTTCAGGTGTGCTTGAAACTCATCGAGAGAATGCCAAGAGTGTGCAGAGCAGTAATCAATTAACCAATCAATGTTTATTTATATAGCCCCAAATCACAAGTGTCTCAAAGGGCTGCACAAGCCACAACAACATCCTCTAGGGAGGGGTTATCAGAGCAAAGGGTGGCTATTTTGAAGGAACTAGAATATAAGACATGTTTTCAGTTATTTCACCTTATTTTGTTAAGTACATAACACCACAAGTGTTCATTCATACTTGTGATGCATTCAGTGAGAATCTACAATGTCGTGAAAAATAAAGAAAACTCATTGAATGAGAAGGTGTGTCCAAACTTTTGGCTTGTACTGTATGTACGGTAATGTAGTAACAGGCTCATTCATAACAACATGCGATATTTACATATTTTGCTCATTTGAAGTATACAGCGGTGTATTCATTTCACTGAAGCATCACAACCTTAATTTTTTCCCTTTGACAACAACAACACTTCTAATAATGGCATACTTTGTGGGAGACAACAAATACTATTTTGGGACAAATTATAATCCAGAAATTTATATTTTTGAGTCAAGTTTTAAAAACTGAGATCCAGCAAGTAGCAGTGTTGCCAAGTGCTAAACAAGAAATACAACCTATGGACATAATAAAACGATCACTTACTGTACAATGTCTGCTCTCACTGAGATGCCGACCGTAAGATGTTCATATCTTCCTGTTTAAATTAAGTATTAATCAACGGTTAAAAAAAAAAAGCCACATCTTTTTGTGTCTTTCTCGCCATCTGTCAATGTCAAAGTTGACCAACTTCTCGGTTAATGTCCACAACCTTCTGCTATCCGGGTGAGAGGCATGAATTATAATGTAGAATTAACTTTCACCAACTCAGAGGCAATGCAGCAGCTCACTGGCTCAATATGTCAATATAGCAACATAAGCTAGTTAAACCTCTGTGATCACGGCACCGCTTAAAAAAGATTGTCTGTGTTACCTTACCACTTAATAACAATATCGCGAATACTTGGTTAATATTCAGGTCACGACATGTAAATAAAGTATTGTTGGCGGTCTTTGGATATTTTTTTAGGGGGCTTTATGGGCGGAATATTGTACTCCCATTATTTGCATTGTTAGCCACCTCGTACCTGCCATATTTTACTACTTAGAATGCATAAACAATTCCAAACAAAAGTGCAGTTCCCCTTTTAAGTAAATTTCTGTGTAGTCCCAAAATTGTGGTTTGACGCATCTAAATCCAATGGAACCATGAGTTTGGTCTACGTTGCTCTAAAATTATCTCCATCAAGCAGCTGTACAATCGTCAACTATTGGAATGTGAGCTCATTTAAATATTTGTTAGGATTATTAGAGACTCTCAGCACTAATGAAAACTTAATGTATTGATGTAGAGCAGGTATGTTCAACTAAATTGCTTTGAAAGCCACATTTGTAGAACGCCAAGGATCATGGGACTGACTTTTCCCTTCACTATAAGTCTTATTTTGTATTTCCTGACAGCTACAGTAGACATTTGATTTTGGTCAATTTTGTCTGAGTTACAGAAGCACTTTCGGTAAAAAAAAAAAAAAAAAAAAGGACCTTCTGCAAAAAATATATAGTGAAAGATCATATCTATGACAGCACCCTAGTGTTTTTAAGAATCTGCTGCAAAAATGTGAGTCCCTCACAAGTTTTTTCTAACTGAATTCGCTGGCCACCAGTTAAATAGCATAATCAGAGGTGTCCAAACTTTTTCCACTGAGCGCCACACTGAAAAATCAAAAGATACGGGGGCCATTTTGATATATTTAGTTTTCAAAGCCAATTTAATATATAGCTTTTTTAAAAGCATAAAAAAATGCTAAAATGATGCGAGAATACCCGTATCTGACTCTGCTGTAAGCGGGTTGGGCGAGCAAATCGAGTGCTCCCTTTCTCTGACTCATGTCGTAAACCTCCCCTAAGCACATTGTAAACAAACATGGTGGCGATCGTTTGGGACTTCTTCACTGTTTCCGAGGAAAACATTTTTGCGTGCTATTTGCACCGAATGTTCTGCAAACATTTGGCGAGAAGGAAAAAAAGCATCATGCTTCAACACATCAAACCTTATCAGCCATCAGAACCACCATGGTATTGCTCTGACGGTGTTTTGAAAGCCATTGTAACCTATTCTCAAGAAGCTGCCCTAAAGCCAGTCGCAAAGAAAGGTGCATGTGCACAAATGACATTGGAAAAATAGCAGGTATCGGTTATCGGTATCGTTCTTGAGAAACAGGAAGCTATGTGTATCGGTATTGGTTTGAAAAACAAAAAAATGTTGCATCCTTAGTTTTTAGTGTCAACATTTCAACTCTTTGCTGTTACTTTACTCCTATTTGCACTTTTATAACCCACTTTGTGTTTTTTTTTATAATAGTATCTTTATAATGTGCGGCGGGCCGTTAAAAAATGGCTGCAGGTTGTAAATGGCCCCTTGGTCGCACTTTGGACACCTGGCCTAAATGGTGAAAAAGAGAGGACTTAAAATGGAACCTTGAGGAACACCACTAGTATAACTAAAGAAGTTGAACAAATGACTACTGACTGCACCTGAAGTAAACAAGCTGCAGCACCACCACCTAAACCAGAGCTGGGCAAATTAAGGCCCGAGGGTCGCAGCTTTTCAACATGGCCCGGCGGACATTCCCAAATAATTTTTTTAGATCTTTAAGATGGAAACTGTAGCTGCCATTATGATGTGCAGTAATGTTTTCAAATTACCGTAAGTATTGAACTATACAAATTATTTCAATGGTTGCAATCTGCGCTTTTGCATGATGTACTAGTTACTATGGTAATCTAAGTCACAGCAGCTCAGACGAGGTACCAAGCAGTGTGGGTGGGGAGCGTTTCCACAGACTGTTTCCAGAGCGGGCAGCCTGAAATGCGGGTGTCAGGGACAGACGCGGAGATTTTTACAACAAAGTCCAATCAATCAATGTTTATTTATATAGCCCTAAATCACAAGTGTCTCAAAGGGCTGCACAAGCCACAACGACATCCTCGGTACAGAGCCCACATAAGGGCCAGGAAGAACTCACCCCAGTGGGACGTCGATGTGAATGACTATGAGAAACCTTGGAGAGGACCGCATATGTGGGTAACCCCCCCCCCCCCCTCTAGGGGAGACCGAATGCAATGGATGTCGAGTGGGTCTGACATAATATTGTGAGAGTACAGTCCATAGTGGATCCAACATAATAGTAAGAGTCAAGTCCATAGTGGGGTCAGCAGGAAACTGTCCCGAGCGGAGACGGGTCAGCAGCGCAGAGATGTTCCCAACCGATACACAGGCGAGCGGTCTACCCCGGGTCCCGACTCTGGACAGCCAGCACTTCATCCATGGCCACCGGACCTGTGTCTCCCCCTCCACAAGGGATAGGGGAGCAGAGGAGAAAGGAAAAGAAACGGCAGATCAACTGGTCGAAAAAGGGGGTCTATTTAAAGGCTAGAGTATACAAATGAGTTTTAAGATGGGACTTAAATGCTTCTACTGAGGTAGCATCTCTAACTGTTACCGGGAGGGCATTCCATAGTACTGGAGCCCGAATAGAAAACGCTCTATAGCCCGCAGACTTTTTTTGGGCTCTGGGAATCACTAATAAGCCAGAGTTCTTTGAACGCAGATTTCTTGCCGGGACATATGGTACAATACAATCGGCAAGATAGGATGGAGCTAGACTGTGTAGTATTTTATACGTAAGTAGTCAAACCTTAAAGTCGCAGCTTAAGTACACAGGAAGCCAGTGCAGGTGAGCCAGTATAGGCGTAATATGATCAAACTTTCTTGTTCTTGTCAAAAGTCTAGCAGCCGCATTTTGTACCAACTGTAATCTTTTAATGCTAGACATAGGGAGACCCGAAAATAATATGTTACAGTAATTAAGACGAGACGTAACGAACTCATGAATAATGAATAAAGTTCTGAAGCTTAGTGATGTATCAGATTGTAGGTGGGTTTATTTTTTACCCTATGCGCTCACATTTCGCTGTGTTTGTTGCATTTTTGTTGCGTTTCACTTGATAGTAAAAAATATCGACCGAGAGGGGTTGTGACGTTCATATGTTGTCAATATTCAGTGTTTTATTGTTCATAGTTAATATTGTAAATCCCACATTCTTTATTTTCATGTACATTCTGGGTGTCTCATTCAGTAAAAAAAAATGTAAAATTCCATTTCAATTTTTAAGGCAGTCTGTCATAACGTTTTTAGCATTCATTCAGACATTATTGTAAGGTTTTGTATTAGTGTTCTTAAAAATAGATATACCAACCCCCAGACACATTTTTTTTCTCTAAATTTGGCCCCCTGAGTCGAAATAATTGCCCAGGCCTGACCTAAGCTCTGCTTCTTCCTACTCCTTTTCGAACATGTTGAAAAAAGAAACTGGAAATTGTGTATCATGTTGTACATGCATGTTTGAAATAAACTCAAACCTTTGTTACATCAATTACATTTGAAAAACGTGTAACTGCCAACTGCTCACAAGGTTAAAATATCAATGCAAAGATCTGCCAGTGTGCATACTTGCCAACCCTCCCGGATTTTCCGGGAGACTCCCAAAATTCAGCGCCTCTCCCGAAAACCTCCCGGGACAAATTTTCTCCCGAAATTCAGGCGGACTCAGGTCCTCCACAATATAAAAAAGCGTACCTGCCCAATCACGTTATAACTATAGAATGATGGAGGGCGAGTTCTTGGTTTCTAATGTGGGTTTATTGTTAGGCAGTTTCATTAACGTCCTCCCAGCGTGGCAACAACACACAACAACAGCAGTCACTTTTTTGTATACTGTAAAGCAGTTCGTCTGCCGTAAACAGCAATGTTGTGACACTCTTAAACAGGACAATACTGCCATCTAGTGCATTTGATGAAAGCACTTTTGTGCGTGCCACACATCAATGCATCATCAGTGAGGGTGTTCAGCATGGTTCGAAAAATAGTGACAGAATAGAACAAGGATGGACAATTCAACCCTTAACTCAACAATGAGTAGATGAGTGTTATGTGTGTATATGTGTAAATAAATGAACACTGAAATTCAAGTATTTATTTTATATATATATATATATATATATATATATATATATATATGTATATATATATAGCTAGAATTCACTGAACGTCAAGTATTTCTTATATATATGAAATACTTGACTTGGTGAATTCTAGCTGTAAATATACTCCTCCCCTTTTAGCCACGCCCCCAACTACGCCCCCGTCCCACCCCGACCACGCCCACCCCCACCCCCTCCCCCCACCTCCCGAAATCGGAGGTCTCAAGGTTGGCAAGTATGCCAGTGTGTTTACAGTGGTCCAAGGAGCACTCTGGTGTTTTTAGGAATTTGCTGCAAAAATGTTTGTCTCCCAAGTCTTAAACTGGCCGCCAGTTGAATAACCCTGATGCAGAACATTATTTCCTCCTCCGTGCTTTTTTTTGCAGTTCTCCCTCCAGAGTGCGCTCCGGGGGGGCACTCGGTGCTCCAGAACCCGTATCGCAGCATCACCTTCAGCTCCAGCTGGCTGCTGCAGTCGTCCCTGCAGGACTTCGTCTGCGACCACTCGCTGGTCCCTGGATGGTACCAGTTCCAGATTTTTGACAAGCCGGCCGTCATGCCCACCCAGTGTGTGGAGGTAAATGTCTCCCAGCACCTTTTCCTCCCCCAGTTCTATCTGTGCAACGTACTCGGCAGACCTCGTCCGACTTTTATTGCCTTCTTAGATGTTGGCTCACATCAGCAGAACTTGGAGAGTTGCATAGAGGGAAAACATCTGGACAGACACTTTAAATGCAATTAAAATGTCTTCCATGTACTGTAATTAGACTCCATTAATCATCTAACCCTCTCAATATTTACGTTCAATATTTCCTACTCAGACCTCAAATTCTTAATGTTCTCTCCCCGTCGATCATTTTAAAGACCAAATTAGTTATTTTCAGTTACACACACACACACTCACACACACACAGCTGTCAGTGTGTGTGTTGTGCTCGGAGAATGTCTAATTTCTTGTGGGTGTCCTGCTGTGGCAAGCCTGCAACGACCCATCCGAGGTGTCAGCTTCCCGGGCATCCATGCGCTCCCCTGAGTGATGGACAACCACACGGCCTGCAATGTACTTGTGGTGCTGGGTTGAGGCGAGGACGCTGCATGACGAATTGGCATCATTGGCCATGATGTAAGACTCAGCATTTGTGTGTGGACTGTGGTTTGTGCCAATAGAACATTAATTTGTGTTTTAAAGCTTTTTTTATCAATGAAACATGAAGTTATTGACTCACGCATGTGCGATACAAAGAAAACATCTGCAAGTGCACGGAGTTTCAAGATAATGTTCTTGTTTTTGTACTACAAACCCCGTTTCCATATGAGTTGGGAAATTGTGTTAGATGTAAACATAAACGGAATACAATGATTTGCAAATCCTTTTCAACCCATATTCAATTGAATGCACTACAAAGTGAAGATATTTGATGTTCAAACTCATGTGAAGTGAAGTGAAGTGAATTACATTTATATAGCGCTTTTTCTCAAGTGACTCAAAGCGCTTTACATTGTGAAACCCAATATCTAAGTTACATTTAAACCAGTGTGGGTGGCACTGGGAGCAGGTGGGTAAAGTGTCTTGCCCAAGGACACAACGGCAGTGACTAGGATGGCGGATCGGGGATCGAACCTGCAACCCTCAAGTTGCTGGCACGACCGCTCTACCAACCGAGCTATACCGCATATCATAAACTTTATTTTTTTTTTGCAAATAATAATTAACTTAGAATTTCATGGCTGCAACACGTGCCAAAGTAGTTGGGAAAGGGCATGTTCACCACTGTGTTACATGGCCTTTCCTTTTAACAACACTTAGTAAATGTTTGAGAACTGAGGAGACAAATTTTTTAAGCTTCTCAGGTGGAATTCTTTCCCATTCTTGCTTGATGTACAGCATAAGTTGTTCAACAGTCTGGGGGTCTCCGTTGTGGTATTTTAGGCTTCATAATGCGCCACACATTTTCAATGGGAGACAGGTCTGGACTACAGGCAGGTCAGTCTAGTACCCGCACTCTTTTACTATGAGGCCAGGTTGATGTAACACGTGGCTTGGCATTGTCTTGCTGAAATAAGCAGGGGCGTCCATGGTAACGTTGCTTGGATGGCAACCTATGTTGCTCCAAAACCTGTATGTACCTTTCAGCATTGATAATGCCTTCACAGATGTGTAAGTTACCCATGTCTGGGGCACTAATACTCCCCCATACCATCATAGATGCTGGCTTTTCAACTTTGCGCCTATAGCAATCCGGATGGTTCTTTTCCTCTTTGGTCCGGAGGACACGACGTCCACAGTTTCCAAAAACAATTTGAAATGTGGACGCGTCAGACCACAGAACACTTTTCCACTTTGTATCAGTCCATCTTAGATGAGCTCAGGCCCAGCGAAGCCGACGGCGTTTCTGGGTGTTGTTGATAAATGGTTTTCGCCTTGCATAGGAGAGTTTTAACTTGCACTTACAGATGTAGTGACCAACTGTAGTTACTGACAGTGGGTTTCTGAAGTGTTCCTGAGCCCATGTGGTGATATCTTTTACACACTGATTTCGCTTGTTGATGCAGTACAGCCTGAGGCATCGAAGGTCACGGGCTTAGCTGCCTCCGTGCAGTGATTTCTCCAGATTCTCTGAACCCTTTGATGATATTACGGAGCGTAGATGGTGAAATCCCTAAATTCCTTGCAATAGCTAGTTGAGAAAGGTTTTTCTTAAACTGTTCAACAATTTGCTCACGCATTTGTTGACAAAGTGGTGACCCTTGCCCCATCTTTGTTTGTGAATGACTGAGCATTTCATGGAATCTACTTTTATACCCAATCATGGCACCCACCTGTTCCCAATTTGCCTGTTCACCTGTGGGATGTTCCAAATAAGTGTTTGATGAGCATTCCTCAACTTTATCAGTATTTATTACCACCTTTCCCAACTTCTTTGTCACATGTTGCTGGCATCAAATTCTAAAGTTAATGATTATATGCAAAAAATGTTTATCAGTTTGAACATTAAATATGTTGTCTTTGTAGCATATTCAACTGAATATGGGTTGAAAATGATTTGCAAATCATTGTATTCCGTTTATATTTACATCTAACACAATTTCCCAACTCATATGGAAACGGGGTTTTTAATAGCTCTCTATTGAAAAGTGGAGGGGAGTACCCAGCATGCCTTGCGTGCACTTTGTAAATAACAGTTAGAGTTTAAAGTCGGCGCTTAGTTGTTGTTGGATATATGGTAGTACTTTGTGTGGTAACTGACTTGTTTTATGTTGTTTATTTTTGTTTATACGTCCGTAAGACTGTCGCTCTGTCGCTTTGATGACTGTCAATATTGATCTGCTACAATATCAACAGGAATCATACATACTTTAATTATTTTGTAGTGTGGAATGTTAGAAAATTAGTCAAACAGAGAACAACGGTCGGTATGAAAAGCACTAACCTATTTATTGTTAACTCTCTGTACTGGACTTATACTGTCTTTAAGTTGAAGTGGCGGGGTAATTGTTTTTTTTGTCAATATCTAGTGGCCACAGTAATTTATTGAGTTAAACTCATGACACGGTAAATTGAATGTTGCGGACACGTTTGTTACTGGATACTTTCCAATACGGTTCTGCCTTGGAGACTTTGTATGTGTAAGTAATATGCAACTATAATTACTTGATACTTGTTTATATTGACGAATGTAATATATTAGACTGCAATATTGTTCAATTAAACACACGCATGTTTAGCTTTGTGCTATTATGCGCTTAGCTGTTGTGTAGGTGCTAGCTCCTATTAGTCTATAGCCTACAATGTTTATCTTTTGGAACAGAAAAAAACAACAACCTATTGTTCTTATTGGAAGACATTTACATGCAAGCCCATATAATCCCATACACATGTTTGTTTTTTTACTAATATTAGACCGATATCCAATATCCGATCGGGGCATTCCCAAAAACCATGTTGTTTACTGTCCTGATTTGTAACTACAATCCATTTAGACAACTCTATAATCAGATAGCCTTAAATCAAAACAAAAAAAATTAAAAAGGTACTTACATGTGGCAGTCCACGTTTATTAGGGATGTGTCGCACTCGCAACTAATAAATGAATATATGAAAGACTGTGGATTGCTATGCATGTTAATTTCACAATGAAAACATTGGAATGTTCTGGCAGGTGAACCACTGCGGGACCCAGGCTCCTGTGTGGCTCTCCCTTGGCAAGGATGAGTCCCTGCCAGGCCCGTTGGAGCTCAGGCATCTGACGGCGTGTGCCGCGTGGCAGTTCTTCCCGAGCAGCAGCCAGGAATGCTGCTTGTTCCGCATCCCAGTGTCTGTCCGTAACTGTGGCCAGTTCTACATTTACCTGCTGCAGCCCACTCAGGGATGCATGGGCTACTGTGCACAGGGTAACGCACCAATACGTCCGATTCCTCTGGGCAAAAGTACCGGCACGCCTCCTCATCGACTTGTCTTTTTCTTTGACAGAAATACCAGACATGTCGCTGACCTGCGACCTTGGGGAGGTGAACACGGGTGGAGCGTGTACAGCAAGTGAGGAGCTTTTTCTGTTCTTGTTTTGAAGCTCGCCCCTGTCAGCTCCTGTTAGGTCACGCAGCAAAACAATCAGCAGGTCGGGGAGTCTCCATGCGGTCAGGAATGCACACACACACACACACCCTTTGGCTCCACTTTAATGAGCCGACCACGTGCCCCGAAGTCCAGCGGGTCTTGTTTCCATTGCGATAGCTCTTTGCCAGGCTGTGACTCACGCCAGTGAAGCTGGCACAGGGTCGAGAAGTTTGATCAATATAGGTTTTTGTTTTTTAATTAATGTGGCTCGTTTGTTAATTACATCCACCAGTCAGAAAGGCTCAGGTGTACTGATAAATATTAGTTAGTTATACAGGTGGGTAGAGTTACTTAAGAGCAGGGCTATTCAACTACATAATGAAGAAGGCAGCAGTTTCAAGAGTCCAAGGGCTCGGGGGCCGGATATCGAAATGTGGATGTTTCGTCAAAAAGTCCCTCCGCAGGTTATGTTTCTTTGAGACTGCGTTTTCTTAATTGCAAAGTAAACACATCGGCTTTCACACTGCACTGTCAATAAATTCATTATCCTGCCCTCGCTACTTGTTTCCAGCGTGTGCAGCTAGTTAAAAGCATGAAGAAACAGAGGCTCCAGAAGTTTTGTTGAGGATTAATGTTCCTTCTTTTGAATTATTTTCCTGTCTCAGTTTTATTTTTTTTATACATCTTCCTTCATTTAAATTCATAAGACTGAAAATATAAAGATAAAATAAACAATACACATGTAAAACGTCCATTGTGTATTTTACAAAACCCAAAACCAGTGAAGTTGGCACGTTGTGTAAATCGTAATAAGTAACAGAATACAATGATTTGCAAATCCTTTTCAATTTATATTCAATTGAATACCCTGCAATGACAAGATATGTAATGTTTGAACTGGTAAACTTTATTTTTTGCAAATATTAGCTCATTTGGAATTTGATGCCTGCAACATGTTTAAAAAAAGCTGGCACAAGTGGCAAAAAGGACTGAGAAATTTGAGGAATGCTCATCAAATACTTATTTGGAACATCCCACAGATGAACAGGCTAATTGGGAACAGGTGGGTGCCATGATTGAGTATAAAATCAGCTTCCATGAAATGCTCAGTCATTCACAAACAAGGATGGGGCGAGGGTCACCACTTTGTCAACAAATGTGTGAGCAAATTGTCAAACAGTTTAAGAACAACATGTCTCAAGTAGCTATTGCAAGGAATTTGGGGATTTCACCATCTACGGTCCGTAATATCATCAAAAGGTTCAGAGAATCTGGAGAAATACCTGCACATAAGCGGCAAGGCCAAAAACCACCATTGAATGCCCGTGACCTTCTATCCCTCAGGCTGTACTGCATCAAAAACCGACATCAATGTGTAAAGGATATCACCACATGATGATATCCTTTACACACTGCAGTTCGTCGCTAGTTAAAAGTTAAAACTCTACTATGCAAAGCGAAAGCCGCAGCGGCGATGACCAAGAAGAACGCAGAGTTGGAATATAATTTTATGTACATATTTATATACAGATTTGAACAATTAGTGATTCACTGAAATATATTCATTAATTGTGGTTCTTACAAAAAATATATCTTATAAAATATAAAAGCTAAAATGTCTCTTAAAGCTCTGCCCCTTTAATTAGTGAATACTAAATAATTTAACTTTAGCCTACTACTACAACCATATTATTTACCAGCAACATGAAGTGTAACAGAGGCAGAGGTGTCCTGCCACAGTCAGTCAACCTCCTCCTCCTCCTCCTGCTGCTGCTGCTGCTGAACAGGTCGCACCTGTGGTCCGGACTGTAGGCCTACCTCCTCTCCAAGACGAGCCCTTTTCGGCCGTTGAAAATATTTTTCTATACTCATCTGTGTGAAGGAGTGAACATCCAACATTAGAATTTATTACTAACGAGCAGAAGCGCTCTATGTACAGTGCCGTCTAACCCTAAGCGGCAGCAGCTCAACACATGCAGGGTTCAACGTTAAGGTTTTTTTCTACTTGCCTGACTTCTCAAATCTACTTGCCCCAATATTTGTACTTGTCCTGCCTAGGTTTTTTTCTGGCTGTGTAGTGCTCATGGCTTATATCTTAATAGAATCCTTCCCGTTGACTATTTACAACACTACACAGTATTTATTATTATTATTATTATTATCTATAATTGCATTTAAATGGCATTGCATACATGTAAAATTAAATGCTATTTCACATTATTTGACCAGTAGCAGTTACACCCATCTGAACAGGTCAGCCACCTGTTTAAAGCCCGATCACAGTTGAAATCTTGAAATGAACGGTCTTTAATGGCCAAAACATTAACCTGGACAACATTTTAACAGCTGGTTGGCTCAGATTTTATTATTTTCATTGCATTCACATGCTGCAGTGGACAGTGGACAATTTAGCTTCAGTCCATGCGTGTTTATTGACAACATGGTTATAACCTGGACACGTTAGCTCGTCGGTATTGTAACACGTGACTGTTACTACGAGTGTCTGCCCCGGGCCACGAGTCAAACAGCGGCGGTGTTAATGAAGCAGCGTCAGGCTGCTCACCGTCAGTGAAACGCTCGGTGAAATCACGGATTAACGTTAAATATATGACGAGCCGCGAGCGATGCAGCTATAACCTATCTACTAGTGATGGGTTGATGAGGCGTCATGAAGCGTTTTGACACATTGCAAAACTGTATTGATACTGTGTCGATACTGTGTCACTAAATAATGACATCTGCTGGACATTAAAAATCCCTACAGGCAACCTATGGACCGACTCAACTGACACTGATTTTATGACCTAGTACAGTGGTTCTCAAATGGGGGTACGCGAACCCCTGGGGGTACTTGAAGGTATGCCAAGGGGTACGTGAGATTTTTAAAAAATATTCTAAAAATAGCACCAATTCAAAAATCCTTTATATATTTATTGAATAATACTTCAACAAAATATGAATGTAAGTTCATAAACTCAGTGAAGCACAAGCTCAGGTTTGTCACTAAAATGTCTGTCAAAAAGAACTGTGAAAAGAAATGTAACTATGCAATATTCAGTGTTGACAGCTAGATTTTTTGTGGACATGTTCCATAAATATTGATGTTAAAGATTTATTTTTTTTGTGAAGAAATGTTTAGAATTAAGTTCATGAATCCAGATGGATCTCTATTACAATCCCCAAAGAGGGCACTTTAAGTTGATTATTACTTCTAGGTGTAGAAATCTTTATTTATAATTGAATCACTTGTTTATTTTTCAACAAGTTTTTAATTATTTTTATATCTTTTTTTTCCAAATAGTTCAAGAAAGACCACTACAAATGATCAATATTTTGCACTGTTATACAATTTAATAAATCAGAAACTGATGACATAGTGCTGTATTTTACTTCTTTATCTTTTTTTTTTCAACCAAAAATGCTTTGTCTGATTAGGGGGTACTTGAATTTAAAAAAAAATCACAGGGGGTACATGAAAAAAGGTTGAGAACCACTGACCTAGTATATACAATAATATAAACCAAGTCATTGTATTTCATTTAGGATTATTTCATAACTTCATTTAAATAAAAATATATTTTTTGTCTTTTTTAGATACAGTCAATAAATAATGTGAACATGTATCATAACATGGAAATCTAAGAGAACGTGTTGTGAATGAGGATGCTTGTGGACCTGGAAATTATAATTTATTTATTTTTACACATTTTTATTAAAAAAAAAACAGTTTTTCCAACGTATTCAATTTTAGACGCTTTCTCTTCTTAGTTATTATTTCTCCGGCTGTAGAAAAGAGCCGCTCACAGGGCACAGAGGAGGCGTCAGTGCGACACAGTTCGCGTATTGGTCACGTGACCAAAACAGCTCATGATCGGTCACGTGACTTTCTAAAAGCGGTACGCGCACCGACACAGGGTTTCGCTCTATGAGCTCGACGCATGCATCGGTGTTGCCGGACCCATCACTACTATCTACCTATAACACCTGTAAAAATGAAGCAATGCTACCACGCTAGCAAGCGTTAGCTAGCCGGCTATGAGCCACCAAGCTGCTAACTGTCGCCAAAAGGCACCATTTAAGTTGTTTTCCCCATGGCATCCTGGATCAAGGCTTTCAGCAGCTTTTGGACGTTTGAGGTAGAAACGTAGGAAGCGCCATCATTATGAAAAGTAGCCGGCGAGTATTTTGATTCCGTTCGTCCGTCCCTCTTCTTCTTCTTCTTCTTCTTCTTCTTCTGGCCCACCAGGTGAATTAAGTGCTATTGCATAGTGCATAGTAGGCTACCGCCACCTACTGCACCTGAGGTGTAACTACAAGCAACATTCATAGACAGTCCCATTGCTTTTATGAGCGGTCGACCGAGTCAAAAGCCGAAAAATCCATTTGTGGCGGACATAATTCTTTCGTGGCGGGCCGCCACAAATAAATGAATGTGTGGGAAACACTGGTATCGGACTGTCTGATTTTGGCGGTCCGCTCCCTGTATGATCAGTGTCAGAGCTTGGTCCGCATTGCCGGCAGTAAGTCGGACACGTTTCCAGTGAGGGTTGGACTCCGCCAAGGCTGCCCTTTGTCACCGATTCTGTTCATAACTTTTATGGACAGAATTTCTAGGCACAGTCAAGGCGTTGAGGGGATACGGTTTGGTGGCTGCAGGATTAGGTCTCTGCTTTTTGCAGATGATGTGGTCCTGATGGCTTCATCTGGCCAGGATCTTCAGCTCTCGCTGGATCGGTTCGCAGCCGAGTGTGAAGCGACTGGGATGAGAATCAGCACCTCCAAGTCCGAGTCCATGGTTCTCGCCCGGAAAAGGGTGGAATGCCATCTTCGGTTTGGGGAGGAGACCCTGCCCCAAGTAGAGGAGTTCAAGTACCTCGGAGTCTTGTTCAGGAGTGAAGGAAGAGTGGATCGTGAGATCGACAGGCGGATCGGTGCGGCATCTTCAGTAATGCGTACGCTGTATCAATCCGTTGTGGTGAAGAAGGAGCTGAGCCTGAAGGCAAAGCTCTCAATTTACCGGTCGATCTACGTTCCCATCCTCACCTATGGTCATGAGCTTTGGGTTATGACCGAAAGGACAAGATCACGGGTACAAGCGGCCGAAATGAGTTTCCTCCGCCGGGTGGCGGGGTTCTCCCTTAGAGATAGGGTGAGAAGCTCTGTCATCCGGGGGGAGCTCAAAGTAAAGCCGCTGCTCCTCCACATCGAGAGGAGCCAGATGAGGTGGTTCGGGCATCTGGTCAGGATGCCACCCGATCGCCTCCCTCGGGAGGTGTTTAGGGCACGTCCGACCGGTAGGAGGCCACGGGGAAGACCCAGGACACGTTGGGAAGACTATGTCTCCCGGCTGGCCTGGGAACGCCTCGGGATCCCCCGGGAGGAGCTGGACGAAGTGGCTGGGGAGAGGGAAGTCTGGGCTTCCCTGCTTAGGCTGCTGCCCCCGCGACCCGACCTCGGATAAGCGGAAGAAGATGGATGGCTGGATGGATGGATGCATTCATTTTTTATTTACGATTTACACAACGTGCCAACTTCACTGGTTTTGGGTTTTGTACATAAATAAAATAGGTTTAGTGTTAATACATTCACACAGTTGTACAAACTGTATATGACTTATCACAATTAAACCGACAGTGTAGCATTGTCGCCCTCTACAGGTCCAATTTAGCCTTACATTTATTAAACAAGCTTTGATCGGCAGTGTTACTCTCAGACAAATAACGACCAATAAGTCAGCAATTTCAATACAAAACAAACTAAATATCTATGTGCACAATATCTATTTACAAATGTTTGACCAAGTTTTTGTGATGAATTTTCACGTGTGGATTCTTACCGTTGTTGCTGTTTGTCTGGATCAATGTGTCCGTCGCTTAAAAGCTCCGCCAGGAAACAATAACATGAGCACTTGCTCGGGTCAGAACATTTATACTTTTCATACTCATTTCATTTCATACTCGCAAATCTCATCAAATCAAGCTCTAATTGATCACGTCCGTGTGTGTTCTTTCTACATGTTCTTCTTTTGGATGAAGGCAAATTTTCCCATGTATGAAAATCCGACGCTAAAATCTTCTTTCTTCTTCAGTTTCTTCTTCGGTGCCATCAGCCACGCCGCCCGCCACTCCGTCCGTGCCGGTCATCGTGGTCTCCGAGTGGACAGGGGGCGCCGTCCACCTGCAGTGCAGCTTCAACAGCAGCTCCAACGGCTCTCTGGGTCACGTGGTGACCTGGTCCCGCTCCTCTCCTCGCGGCGAGGCCAGGGAGGAGCTCAAGCAGGAGACCACAGTCCGGACGTCGGCCCTCATCGAGCTGGACGGCTTCAACCTGCGTCTGGGAGACAAGGTGACGCCGGCTCGCCAAAGAAGACGTCAGCACACACTCAACGATCATCCGTTTTCAGATTTACTGCTCCATCTTGGCTTTCTACTTGGACTCTCCAGACCTCCGGAGTGCCTCCGTGGAAAGTCAGGAGTTCTTCGCCGGGATTCGGGTACATTCCAGCGTTTGGACTTTCATCTTTTCACCTTTGTGACAACCAGGAGAGTCTTAATAGCAAATACTTAGGGTGCTTTGACTCTCCATTGGAATGATGCGTAACTGTGCTAAGGATGTTCCAAACCTTCATGTGCAGCTAACACCAAAGGTGAGCAACGTGGCTGAGGACGGAAAGTTGTACGAACTGTTGGTTGAGAGCACGATTCCCATCCCGTGCCTGGAAGAGTCGTCCTCTTCGGAGCCGTGCATCATCTCCTTGCAGCTTAGCACAAACAGCCAAGGTTTGTAGCCGACTGGCCAAGCTAGATGATTGTTCCTAATGCAGTGCAACCTCGATTTACGAACCTAATTGGTTCTTGAATCGAAAGGTTAGTTCAGTGAATCAAATTTCTACAAAAGAAACAATGTAAATGTGAATAATTGGCTCCATCCTCGACAAAAGTCAATATTTTAGTGAAGGTTTGTACAATTTGAACTAGTGTTGTCCCGATACCAAGTACCAGTACTGGTACCAAAATGTATTATGTACTTTTCGATATTTTTCTAAATTAAGGGCACCACAAACAATTGCATTATTGGCTTTATTTTAACAAAAAATCTTAGGGTACATTAAACATATGTTTTTTATTGCAAGTTTTTCCTTAAATAAAATAGTGAACGTTCAAGACAACTTGTCTTTTACTAGTAAGTAAGCAAACATCCGTCCATCCATCCATTTTCTACCGCTTATTCCCTTTGGGGTCGCGGGGGGCGCTGGAGCCTATCTCAGCTACAATCGGGCGGAAGGCGGGGTACACCCTGGACAAGTCGCCACCTCATCGCAGGGCCAGTAAGCAAACAGAGGCTACTAATTTAGCTGCTGACATATGCAGTAACATATTGTGTCATTTTCCATTCTATTATTTTGTCAACATTATTAAGGACAAGTGGTAGAAAATGAATTATTAATCTACTTGTTCATATACTGTTAGTGGTTAGAGTGCCCGCCCTGAGATCGATAGGTTGTGAGTTCAAACCCCGTCCGAGTCATACCAAAGACTATAAAAATGGGACCCATTACCTCCCTGCTTGGCACTCAGCATCAAGGGTTGGAATTGGGGGTTAAATCAGCAAAAATGATTCCCGGGAGCGGCCACCGCTGCTACTCACTGCTCCCTTCACCTCGCAGGGGGTGATCAAGGCTGATGGGTCAAATGCAGAGAATAATTTCGCCCACACCTACTGGGTGTGTGAAAATCATTGCTACTTTAACTTTTAACGTTTTAATTTCTCTTTTAACATATTCTATCTACACTTCTGTTAAAATGTAATAATCACATATTCTTCTGTTGTTTGATGCTTTACATTAGTTTTGGATGATACCACAAATTTGGGTATCCATCCGATACCAAGTAGTAACAGGATCATACATTGGTCATATTCAAAGTCCTCATGTGTCCAGGGACGTATTTCCTGAGTTTATAAACATAATATGAACTTGAAAAAAAGGAAAAAAGATTTTGTGATGCTAAAAATTATCGATGTAATCGTAGTAGTATCGACTAGATACGCTCTTGTACTTGGTATCATTACAGTGGATGTTAGGTGTAGATCCACCAATGGCGTCATTAGCGGTGACACCGGTGATCTACGGTGTGTAGTGAAGCATGTTTAGCTATTCCTCGTCCTGCAGGGATGGTACTTGTAAGAAACTTACTTTATGTGTCACCATGGAGGTGAGGATTAGTGATTTAGAAGTAGCTAAAACACTGCAAACTGCGGATAGACTTTAGCCGCTAGCCAGCTAGCCATGTCTTAAAGCACCTCTTCCTGGAGGCATTTCAGTGTTATAACTTCACCTTTATCTTTAGTTTTTAAGCCAAAATGCGTCCGTCCTCCCTTTTCTGTCTACACACTGTGACTGCTTGTAAGTACTCTGTGATTGTGCGTTGTCGAACATGCCTCTCTGCTCGTAAACCAGCAATGTCATGACGTGACGACAATGGGGGGGGGTATAGAGGCGGTATAGTAGTATTGCGGTACTATACTAATGCTGGTATACCGTACAACCCTACTTTGAACACAATATAACAAGCTGAACTGTGCTGTATCTGCTGCTCTGACAACACGCGCGCACACACAGAAGTCCCTTTGATGCCCTCACAAATGATCAGAAATCACAAAAATCCTTAACTTTAACGATCATTTTGCTACAATAATAAACATTTAAAAAAGTTAAATCCACCCACATTAACGTCGGCAAGCAACTGAGGAGAAAAAAAATTGACAGGCACAGAGGTACCTGTAGTCCAGTGTCATCACAATTAAAACTTGCTGCAGTACAAAGCCTGCCTCGTCAATTCTTCCATACTCGTGAGCGTCAATAATGTATTCCTCACAAGTAGTAACTTTAAGTCCACAGCGATTCCCTCCTCCTTTCCACGTTAGTCGTGTACTGCAATGTGCAGCAAGAGCCCTGGAGGGCTCCCATCTCCTCACTAAAATACCACGCTCTGCTTTTTGCTTGCAGGCGGCACACAAAATTAATGAATGAAGCGTTCCTACACAGAGACAGGGTTCACACACAGAGGCACATTTGGCTCGACCTAAAAGTTCGTAAATCGAAAAGTTCGCAAATAGAGGAGTTCGTACATAATGATATTCAAAACTTTAAATGTATTAAGTTATATATCAATTCTGAGATCGATCATCCATGAATTAAATTGTCCGATATCAATACCGATCACATGTATTAACTGTAAATTTAAAAAAGACATATGGTGAGTGCTATTGACGTTTTTAAAATAACACAATATTTAAACTAGTTTCTTATTCTCTTTAGTTGCTCCTGCTCTCGGTGTGTAGCATGTTTAGTCTTGTCCTCTAGTGATGGAAGTATTTGATGATACTTTAAAATACTAAGCACAGTTTATTTTCCCATAATAAAGGTGATCATTTTTTAACTTAGGGAAGCGACAACACAATATTTAAACACGTTTGTTATACATACACTTGTTTATGCATAACAAAGTCAATGGTGCGCAATAACGAAACACAAGCAAAAAGTACTATTTATTACTTTCTACTATTCTTTGGTTTTGGAACTCAAAAGTGCTCCTATGTCCAGGGAATTATTCCCTGAGTTTGTAAACATAAAAAAAAAAAAAGAAAGATTTTGAGAAAATACAAATATCAACCTAATTAATCAAGTATCGATCATATAATGGCACTACTTTTGGTATCAAAAGTACCAATTTATGGCTTGATCCGCCCTCTTACTGTACGTGTCATGTACTGACTGTGACAGTTGTTCTTATGTAATCTTCTTTCTAGACTCTTTTTAATCTACTTGTTAATTTCCTGTTAATAACTGTTTATTTTCTGCTGTAACATGCTTCCATTTACACTTTTTAAACTTTTCTAAGCACCTCCTTCTTCTGTTTCTTCTGGCTTAGCGGTTAGCTTAGCTATTAACATGCCTGTGCCTGGCTTGCTCTTGGTGTGTAACATGTTTAGCCTTGTCCTCCAGTGATAATAAAACTTGATATTGGTACTTGTGTTTATTTGACATAAAGGGGGTGATTACTATCAACTTAATGAAGCGACTTCACACTGTGTATGGAGACACATATTTAGCTGCTAGCCACTTGTCAGCAGGGGGATTAAAAATAAATACATTGTCAGCCAGAGGGGATCAGTGTTTAAGATCGGCATTACAATGCATTAATCGTCAATGCCAATCAAGTACTTTTTTACAAAAATCGGCTGATAATGATAGGTAGCCAATCGACTGGCACATTCCCAGCTTATAAAGTCATGTTATGTCATGGTTAGTGTCAATGTGTTGTGTTGCAGACGAGGCTCTGCTCGGAGCAGATGTGTCCCTGTCCTCCTGCACGCTGGATTTACCCAGCAGCCCCTGCAGGGACGGCGTTTGCGGCCGGGCCGTCGTCCGATTCTCCGCCATAACCGACTTCGTAAAAGATGATGACAGGACATCTCAGATCTCTGTCAAGCCGATCGTCACACGTAACTTTGTGTGGAATGGTTACGTGCCACAACCTGTCCTGGTAAGTGATGTCACGTGTCAAAGAGGCACTCCAGTATCATCTTTTAATGTTAGATTTATTTCTGTCTTTTCTAGATAAAAGTACAGGATGTGCCTTCAGCTTACTGTTACGTCTTCACTGATCCTCATATGATCACATTTGATGGCAGGTACTTCAGTCATGTTGTCATTCAGAAGAATAGAAGCATGCTGTAAAGCATCGTATACAACAATGTACTTTGTCATTCAAACACACTACTTGTGTGCTACTATAAAGTAGGGGTGTTCCGATACCAATATTGGAGACTTGAGTATTGGCCAATACCGATATTAATCCAAATTGATATCAGCAGGAATCATACATAGTTTCATGTATTTGTGGTGTGGAAGGTTAGAAAAAGTTTGATCAAGTGAAATTTGTCGAACAGAGAACAATGGTAAGTATGAAAAACACTAACCATTTATTATTAACCATCTAGAATGAACTTATGCTGTCTTTACTTTTAAAAGGAGTGATAATTGTTTTTGGGGACACCTGGTGGCCACAATAATTCATTAAGTTAAGCTCATGACGGAGGAGCTCCATGTGATAAACCCTCCATCTCCCAGCAAAGTAATTAAGCAGCCTCGTATCAAGTGGCCTCCTGCAAGCCAACACAAAGTGTGGCACCAATTCGACGAGCACACAGCCAGAATCATCGAATCAATAGCCAAAGGGGATGTCGACAAACGGCTTCAGACCATGACCACCATCATTGTTTCTTATGGAGCAGAGAGGCTCGGTGTGGAAGAGGACAAGCCCATCAGTTCCAACTACACCATGAACCGAAGGTCAGAACAGATCCATCAACTGCGGCAGGAGCTCCGCAGGCAAGGCAGTACAAGGCAGCATCTGAGGAGGAGAAGGCGCCATTAGCTGAACTCCAGAACATCATCAGGAAGAAACTGACAACCCTATGTAGAGCTGAATGGCACAGGAGGCGCAGGAGAGAGAGAGCCAGAAAGCAAACTACATTCATAGCTAATCCATTTGGATTTATCAAACAGCTGTTGGGGCAGAAGCGCAGTGAGCGTCTAGTTTGCTCCAAAGAAGAAGTTAACAACTTCTTGAAAAACAACCTGAGCGACCCTGAAAAAGAGAAAGAGCTAGGGCCCCTCAGTGCCTTATTGGACATACCATCTCCCACTGTCAAATTCATCACCAGCGAGCCCACCTGTAAGGCAATCCAGGAGGTTGTTACTGCAGCCAGAGCCAGTTCAGCTCCAGGACCCAGTGGAGTACCCTACAAGGTGTACAAGCGATGCCCGGAACTCCTTAGAATCCTTTGGAGGATCCTGCGAGTGATTTGGCACAGAGGAACTGTTGCAGACCAGTGGAGGCAGGCTGAGGGTGTTTGGATACCTAAAGAGGAGAATTCCACCAAGCTGGAGCAGTTCAGGACCATCTCGCTCCTTAGCGTTGAGGGAAAGATCTTCTTCAGCATTCTTTCCAGAAGGTTGACTGACTTCCTCCTCAAGAATGCCTACATCGACACCTCGGTCCAGAAAGGTGGAATCCCAGGTGTGTCAGGATGCCTGGAACATACCGGTGTAGTTTCCCGGCTGATCAGAGAGGCGCGGGAGGGTAAGGGAGACCTTGCTGTGCTTTGGCTTGACCTTGCCAATGCGTACGGCTCCATACCCCACAAGCTCGTGAAGACTACCCTGGACCGACACCATGTACCCAAGAAGATCAAAGACCTCATCCTGAATTACTACGGGAACTTCAGGCTCAGGGTCACTTCCGGGAGCATAACATCAGATTGGCACAGGCTTGAAAAAGGCATTATAACTGGGTGTACAATCTCAGTTTGCCTCTTTGCCCTAGCCATGAACATGGTAGTCAAGGCAGCTGAAACAGAATGCAGAGGCCCTCTGTCGAAGTCTGGAACTCGACAGCCCCCCATCAGAGCCTTTATGGACGATCTCACTGTCACAACTACATCAGTGCCCGGCGCAAGATGGATACTCCAGGGCCTGGAAAAGCTCATCTCCTGGGCAAGAATGAGCTTTAAACCAACTAAATCCAGGTTGATGGTTCTGAAGAAGGGAAAACTGGCAGACAAGTTCCGCTTCTTCGTGGATGGCACAGCAATCTCATCTATCACAGAGAAACCGGTCAAGAGCTTGGGCAATGTTTTCGACTGTAGTCTCAGAGATAGTGCAGCAATCCAAATGACCATCAAAGAACTGGAGACGTGGTTATCGGCTGTAGACAAGTCTGGCTTACCTGGTCGGTTTAAGGCGTGGATTTACCAGCATGGCGTCTTACCCCGGATACTCTGGCCTCTGTTGTTGTATGAGGTTCCTCTGTCAACAGTGGAGACTCTGGAGAGGAAGATCAGCAGCTACCTCCGCCGATGGATGGGCTTTTCATGCAGCATGTGCAGCACAGCACTGTATGGGAAGACCAACAAGCTCCAGCTCCCTTTCAGTAGCCTGGACGAGGAGTTCAGGGTCTCTCGCACTCGAGAGGCTTTGCTCTA